>NW_015547654.1:177843-190840 GCF_001515605.1 Sinocyclocheilus anshuiensis
AATATCGTTTACATGTAGCGCCTCAATTCTCTCTCTCTCTCTCTCTCTCTCTCTGCGTGTGTGTGAGACACGCGATGGCGAGTCGTGCGCCTTCACACAAGAGTTAACGTTACGTGCGCTGCGCATCCATTCAGATGAACTAAAAAACAGCACAGATCGCTTGATGGAGAGTGAAACTCGGAAGCGCTCAGTCAGAGAGTGTTCGGCGAGTGAAAATATATCTGTGCTAAACTTATACTTAGCCTCCAACTCTCTCTCTCTCTCTGCGTGTGTGTGAGACATGCGATGGCGAGTCGTGCGCCTTCACACAAGAGTTAACGTTACGTGCGCTGCGCATCCATTCAGATGAACTAAAAAACAGCACAGATCGCTTGATGGAGAGTGAAACTCGGAAGCGCTCAGTCAGAGAGTGTTCGGCGAGTGAAAATATATCTGTGCTAAATTTATACTTAGCCTCTAACTCACACACTGGCGAGTAAAATCTCAGAATTTATTAGCCATTGGCTAATATTAGACATCATTTAGTCGCCCAGAGTGAAGATTTAGTCGCATATGCGAGTGATTTACTTGCATTGTAGAGGGTTGCTGCATGTGCAAAACTTGCTGTCACAGTGTTTGTGTGTTACCATGTGTGGCTATGTGCTTACTAGGGTTTGTGAGTGATTTCTAGAACATTGCTTGCTGGTTGGTCTATGACAATCTAGTCTCTAGATATGGCCTGGGTCTATTTCAATGCAATTTCATTGTTTGCCAGGCCAAAAAAAATATGATTACTATAATAGCATACCTCAATAAACTGCATGCTTTGCAGTGTAATTCATGTCGTGTAGGATGAAACCTATAGTTCTGAGCATGCTCATATCTCCTAAAAATGAAGTTTTGTTCAAATTTGGTCTAGCAAAGTATTCTGGCCACTTCTGTCTAATTACTTACAGGGTTAGAACCAGTGTTGTTATTGTTAACTCAAACTAAAACTATAAAAAAAAAACTGCTTTTGTTAATAAAGCTGAATTAAAATAAAATATACATATTAAATTGAAAAACTTAAATGCAATAAGAAATGTTGCCTTAGTAACTAAATGACATAAAATAAGTAGAAGTTTAAATGCTAAAATTAATAGAACCCACATTGAAATAAAAATAAATTGAAGCTACATAGAAATATTAAGAAAGCCAAAAACATAATAAAAATGACAAAAGTGCATAATAAAATAACTAAAATGTAAACTAAAATTAAATTGAAAGCTGAATATATAAAAAGCTACTTCAAAATAAATAGTACACAAATAATACTAAAATAACACTGGTCAGAGTTGGTTTGGAGAAGGTCCAAAGTACTAAATCATGAAACTTCTGTTGCTGTTGTTGTTGTTTTTGGCCAAGCACCAACAGTGACAGTTTTTAGGGCATGTGCATCTTTTTTATATACTTTAAAACCCTAGACAGCACAAAAAATGACATCTTGATGCTGTTTACTCCAAAAGGTCATGACTAACGCTGTAGTCTCATTTTAGTTGTTTTACAATATCAGCAACTGTATTGACCCATCAGCACCCTTGTTCTCTCTATTTCTTACATATACACAGACATGTATGTGTTGTACCAGCTGTGGGAGCACTGTGTGTCAGGGCAAGCAGCCGCCCTTCGTCTGTGGCGTGTAGTCTGACTTTTCCCCGATTACAACTGTCCTGGGTGTCCCTTTGACTCTGATAACAGCAGGGGCTCCTGTTTAACCCCTTCTTTTTTACACACCGTTCTCTTTTCAGCATGTTATACTCCACTGAAGAATATTAAATACAGACAGTTGATAATGGCTAAGTACAGTACCTCCTTTCAAAGATGTTTCACAGCTAAAGATAACAGCTATTGTTTTGCTTGCCATGTACACATTGCAGTATGATCTGAAAAGAAAGGTGGGTGCTTTTAAACAACAACAGTCAGACCAGGAAAGCACAGGAGATAAAAAAGGTGGGAATTTCAGCTCTGTATGGCTCCCATTCCCTAGGCACCTCTGTGGCTGTATGTGTGCACCAGATCCTAAACATATGTGCCTGTGTAGGCTTAATCTGCCCCATACTTGCTCCCCATGCACTTTCAATCCTTACCCCAATTGAGAACAGAGTCGTCCATGCTAAAAACAAAGCTTAAGCTTTATATATTACACATGCACGGATCCATCTATCCCCGCCGAAGCTAACCATTTATTTGCTCTGATAAAGAAATGACAGAATAATCAGCAGGGGTCTTTAGTCTCACACCTACACATGTGCTGATTAACTGTTTTTTTTTCTGTTTTGTCAAAAAAACAAAAAGGAAAAAAAAGAAAAAAGAATGAAGATATGATGGACAGGCTAGTGTGAAAAATCACTGCTGGTAATGTCAATGTGACATATAATTATTTCTAATAAGGCAACTCTGCATTTGTTCCATGATATTCATTCAAAAACAATGATAGAAATGAAAGATTCTGGAGTCAGTGAAAGGGATGAGGCAAAGGAAAGTGGCTTGATTCAACATTAAAATCTCAGTATGGGGCCAGTTATTACATTGAAATGTTAACAACGTGACAAGTGCAGGCACCATTCACAAGAGCCACAGCACAAGTCTGAAATGAATAAAATAGCCCAAGCGCTAGTGTGAAAGCTATTCTAAACCAATATGCCTGTCAGATCGCTGTAATTGGAAAATATCACATAAAATAGTGAAAAATTATATTAATTGTCCAAGACAGATAAGGTCTACGGGAAAGACTTTTATTCAGCTATGGTCTCAGAAGGAGCCCAGGGCAACATAAAAAGCAGCTTGTGGATCTACATGTGTAATTGAGGATTAACATCTGGGTCAAAGTTGGGATTGGATTGGGAATCGGGAAAAGAGAAACAACCCCGAGGCGTCTAAACCTCATCCGCTCTCCTTACCTGTCGGACAGAAATGGATGATAGGAGGTAAAAAAAATAGGTTGTACACGTGTGTGTTCACAGGTGTGCACAACATACACACTGAGATTCTGACCCTTGAAGACACAGGAAGGTATGAAAAAGTGGTGTAAATGTGGAACGTCCTCCATTCAGATCTGTCAGCACAACATATCCATTATGCTTCATATTTCCTTCACTGTTTCTTCTGAAATATTACACATCAGACAACTTAAAAGCATTGCACTTCCATAGTGTGCGTCATCCCATGTTCGAGTGAAATAATAATCACCATAATACATCTCACTTTTATACTGGTAGGATGGATGAATTCCGTACAAAGAACAATCAAAGACTGTAAAAACCCATCTGAAGAAAAGGAAAAAAAGATGTTCAGATAAAAGCATTCTCTACTTTTTATATTATAACCTCACTATTTCCATTAGACCAAGATTGTCTGGAAAAACTAGGTATTACATACATGGTATGGAGTGCAGGGTACATATGCACAATTTTTATATATTTTATCTCCTATTAGTCAAAGTAAAAAGGACTGCCAATAAAACTGCATTGTACAAGAGCAGCATTAAACCCACCTAAAAGAGGTAGACTGCGCAAATATGTTGTGGCAAAAAAGAGATGCATAACTCAATTCAAATGAATTCCCACTTGGAGTGGAAAAGAAGCAATTTTGCATTTGAAACAGGCTCAAAAACATACCAGAGTGCACATCCATCCTGCCCTGATTTCATAAAGTTAATCTGTGCGGAGTTAACGCACAGAGTGCATTTGTTTGGCAGTTACCTTGCCTTTCAAAACGGGAAATTGGCGGACGAGCGGCACAGATGAATATTAGGCGGGCCACCACGGATATTGATTCAGCAAGAGATTTAATGTGGCTCCCAGGAAGGACGATGAAGTGCTTTCCATTTTCCTGTTAGGCAAGGTCTTTTATTGCTTTTCAAAAGAGCTCTCAAGTAATATGGATCGCCATTAAACGGCACGCCAAACTGAGCATTAGAAAGCACCGACTCGCTCATCTTCACTCCACGCCTGTTCATTTTTCATGACCCGACAGTGGCAGTGAACGTCTTGCTACGACGTGACTGGCTCTTCTAGCTGCTCCCCTTATATCTTTGTGCTTATATCCCCAATATGCATGCAAAAACACACACAGAAGTCAAAGAGGAATAAAATACTTTCACACTATTTTATGAGACCACTACTAAAGACCAGCACGATTTGGTGCAGAACTGAGTCACATCCTTCAGGGTCAGTCAGTCAGTTTGCCTCTAAGATCTAAACAGTCAGCTGTGCTTGCTGTCTATTTCTACAGTCTTCCATGACGTTGAATAAAAAAGCAACTCCTTGCGATTTAATGACCATTTAAATAGTATTTATACTGAATAATAACATCCACCATCCATAAAACAGAGACACCACATAAGTGTCTCAAAGTCTCTTCTGTAAACACAGAATTATGTTTCACATTTTTTTACTTGTTTTATGGAGACAATTAGACTAAACAGTACATAATCTACACAGAATATTACATAGAAATCCAAAACAAACCAACCAAACAGCTAACCAACTATGGTCTGGCCAATGTGCTGGAATGGATAATGGACAATTTTTCTGGTTTAACATATTATAAGCTTTAAACTAATAGTCTCTACTATTGTATCCTAGATATCAACATCACTCTTTAAAAATCCCATGTTATTTATCCATTAGTCTGGTCTGCTCCTTTCATACATGCACCCTGTCTTAGATCTTTTCTTCAGATAACGTAACCAGAAAAAAACATGAGACTGTTCGTATGTTTGACGCACACAGCTCGACTTACATGTCTCTTTCATCACTCACTGCACAAGTAGTAATGTTCAGCTCATTCCACAGTGGGTAAAACAGACATCTGTGTACACATGCAGTACATGAGGAAAAAGAGGGTCACAAATAATCTCATTCATTTTCTTCTTGTGTATTAAAAAACCTCCCTGTGTGCAAACACGTTATGAATTTAAGAATCACACCAATGCATCTCTGCTTTTGTATCATTGTGAAAAACAGTAAAGCTGCAGCTACATTCATCCTCCCACACACCAGCTAAAGTTGCTTATTCACTTAGCGAGTTAGTATAGAAGCTTTCTGAAACCTAATCGGGTGTGATGATTCAGCCTTATATGTCTGTAGTGCCCGCAGCAATGCAGAAATCCACACGGTTATGTGTTTGCAGGAAGTTCAGGAAGGGTTTCTCCCCATAGGAACATTGTTTTCGCTCCTCGGAGAAAAGCTGTGCCCACTAACGTGAAACAAGATGTGCCAAAGCCACAGGAAGCCAATCAGCTGCATACTAATGCCGACAAGATGGCTACTTATAGCGGACTCACACTCATCAGATCAGGGTCACGAGGTGCAGGAGGCAAAGACAGAGAACACCTTTCACGGGAGACATCTCGTGGGACAGATGATGACGAAGGAGGCGTTACAACCAGCTGCTACGCTTCAGATCCGCCGTGCATTAAAGATGAAGAAGTCAGTAATGTGGTGAGAACGAGAGAGAGAGAGAGAGAGAGAGAGAGAGAGAGAGAACATCGACTCTTCGGATAATTGGAATTCAGATGCCGTCTCAGGTATCCGAGGCCGAGGGTGAACTGGGAGAGCGTGTTGCGTTGGTATGAATACATTATGAACTTGTGCACGCCGATGCACCATGCAATCATCTCCGCCAGATGGAACGGCGCACGGAGCGTGGCCCATCAAACCCTGTCGGCTTGTCAGGGAAGATGTATGGATGCCCCCACCCTCCTGGAACTCATTCCCAACACTTATTCCGCTCATTCTCCTTGCAACAAAGCCTGTCCCTTTGGATCTCCATCTTACTCTCTGTCTCGTTCCCTCTCTCCCCGAGCCCTCTCTTTTCAAGGTTTCTCCCCAGGCGCAATTGTTTTCTCGAGCCCCACTTGGCTGGCGCCAGGTGGTGTGCCAACTTTCCATTCCATCCCATCAAATGACGCGCACGCTGAAGGGACCTGCATCGGTCTGTGCTCACTCAAGAGTTACCAACCCACCCAACCACCAACCGCAGCGCACAGCAACCTGTGCACTCCGATATTTAAAGAGATTGCACTCTTCCGTCGGGCTCTTTCCGCAGCACGCCCAACCGAGATGTTATTTCTGGATTACAACAGACGTATGAATCATTCTGCCTCTTAAACGCACCATAAATGCCATCATTGGTTACCGATGGCAGTAACCTTTAAAAGAAAGTGATTTCACACTATAGCTACCCACTTTGATGCCAGTCGTGCCGCCTTAAGTGGACACTGACGAGTGGGCACTGTTAGTTTTACAGTGTGGCTATAATGTGAGATAATGTGTTCCTGGAGCATTTCTGCAGTAAATAGGAAAGACCGGGAGCCATCTGCTGATCCATTTCAAAATATGGTCTTGCATCAAAGGAAAAAAAAAAGACTGACCAATAAAACAGATGCAGCGTTTATAGTGGAAGTCACTCTTTTTTCCTTCGTCCTCTTCTTCATAATGGATTTATCTTAACGTCTGTTTTAACCATCTGTTGAAATAAGGCCCCGTTGGCATGAAGCGCAGAGGAAGAAAACAAGTGTAGAGGAACAATAAAAGTGATTCACGGTTGCCGTTACGCATCCGTTGAAATCAGAGATTTGTGCAGTATCTTGCTGCCAGACTTTAAAAAAAAAAAAAAAGAGGAAAAGGATGAATCCTTAAAGGCTGTGAGAGTGCAAGACCTCACAGGGGAACTCGCATAGAAAACACTTTTCTCTCTTGCCTCATCTACAAACAGACAATCATAATTGAAATGGGAACAATGAAGGTTCTGAATTACACTACGAGCACAACAGCAATTTTCAACATCTTTTGAACAAATAGTAAATAATTATTTACTGACTTCTTATCTAGAGAGGCAGAATTAGAGCATTTTTCAATAAAAGGCCTTTCATACTGAGATTAGTGCTCTCAAACGCTAGTATGAAGCTCGTCCAACTCTCAAGTCAATGACTCACTCAGCTTCCTGGCATGAGCAGATGCCAGCTGAAAAGTGGGAAGAAAGAGAGAGAGAAACAGAGAAAGACGGCACGTGCAATATGGCTCAGCACCTAGACACATGGCTTTAACTGGCTATCCACCAACACTGCTGTGTTTTTCACTGTGTCCCTCATTAGCAGCGTGTAGGTTAGTCACACACGTCCTCATGGGATTTGCGCTTGGTCCACAAGCAACACTCTGTCATTGAAAAAAGTTTGTTTGGTGAAAACAACATCACATAAACAGAATATCACATGGCCAGAAAAAGTAGACATTCACAACTTGTGATAGACTGATATATATTGAGCAATATTGGGCCATTTTGAGATTATAACTGTGCCCGCTTGGCAGATTAATAAAAAATTAACACAAGATTTCCCCTTGTGTCCGTTCCAGCATCTACAATCAGACTTATCAACATTTCTTTGTTTTTGAATGTTTCTATGCAGCTAATGTAGCTTTTAATAGCTCATGAGACTTCATGGAGTCAACTTTCCCTCAGATGTTTCCCATTAAAAGATTCAACATAAAAATAGACATGAAAATAAAGTCAAACATGAGATCTCTTGAATATCTCATTTGTTTCTCCTAAAGCAATGTGATAATGGAAAGAAAATAACTTTCTAGGTCTCATCCATACACTTTTTTTATTCTGAGATAAATAAAGCCTTATAATCCTTTGGAGATTCAGATTTCAACAAAGTCTTAAACTGTGCTCAGATTTGCCAAGATACCAAAGACTGATGAAAAAAGGAGAAATATTAATATGACCTCAAATATTTCTCATTAGATTCTCCCAAGACTAATTACATCAGATTTCTCTTCACAGTCTTTGGTATCCTGGCAAATCACAGTTTGAGGTATTCTTGAGATCTTTTCTGAATCTCTAAAGGATTGTTAGAGTTTAAATTTTCTTAGAGTAATTCTGAAGTTAATGAGACACACAAAAGTCTTCTGCTCTCAATTTAAACTCATCTGCTGTCTTTGGTAAACACACCACCAATCAAACATTTGGATACATCTACTCATTCATTATCACTCATTTCTACACTTTAAAATAAGTTATCAAAACTTGCACTTTTGATAAAACTATGAAATAAAGTTTAATTTTGTAAAGAAAAAAACATGTAAGCACAAATTGTATTTGTTGAACATTTAAGCATAAGCTTTTGTATAATACTTTTTTTTTTCATTAAAGAAACATATATCAATCTGTCCAAAGCTTTGACTGGTGGTTGCATAAGTGGTCATATAATTTTATCAGTTGTAAGTATATTTGTGTACACTGTCATTAAATCATATTATGAATACATCAGCAACATACAGTATAGCCACTGAATAACACATATTGATCAACAACATGCAACTACTGACAGCCTAACAGAAGTCTAGACTGAAAGAAGCTCGAGAAGTTCATGAGGTTCCCACAGAGTGCCCTGGAGGTTCTCAGAACGCTAAGAGAACACACGTCAGATGTTTCATCCATATCCATATACAGCCCCTGTCCTCTCCTGCAGCTCAAGCAGTCTGCAATTACCTCTGCACTCTGCTCATTGCCCTCAGCACCACTCAAACCTGCAAATTGCAGGCCTTTATCCACTTATTCACTTTATTCATTTCAGCCACTTATTCTCACTGGCTGTGTCAGCTACGAACGGACGTCTCTCCACGCTTGGCAACAAAAGCGTGGCAAAGTCTCTGATGCTAGGACGAGTCGAGCCCACGGCGGTGGATGCCAAATAAATTTTCGACAGATAATAAAGAGGCTCATGTTTTACATTAACAAAGCACTATTTTACTACACTCAAAAATGTGAGCTAATAATATATTGCTCTCGCTAACTGAAAACGCAGCTACGTGATAAAAGAATAACTGACAGGCATAGAGGAGGCGGGGGGGAAGGCGATTGCGAGAAAAAAGAAAGACCCTGGCGGCAGAATGACGGTTTATTTCTGCTGGGACCTCTGTCTGCAAGTGTTTTGAAAATATCACATGACAGAAGCCATGTGTTCAAAATTAGAGTGAGTTAAGTCCGCTGCGCAGAAAAATATGTCGACAATTTATGAAACGCAGTCCTGGATGGAGATTTACTAAGTAGAACCAGATTCAGAAAACAACTAACCCCCTCGCCCAATTACTGTGCACACACACAAACTGTCTTTTTCTCTGTCTCTCTCTCCCTCCTCCTCTTCCCCTCCACGAGACCTTAAAAATGGTTCGAGTCACATCTGGCAGGCAGGAGACGCAGGAGATGGTGGAGTATGATCTAACGTCAGGGCACTTCCACCCGGAGCGCTTTTCTGTGTGTGTGTGTGCGCGCGCATGATTGTGGCACTGGCCACAGTTTGCTAATGGCTTTCAGTACAAGGAAATGAGGCGTAGCTCCAGGCAATGACTGCCCCTCAACCAATTGGCTGCCATCACTGAGTGGCTTCTTAATGACTAAATACACTCTAGAGAGCCTGTCTTTAACACTTAAACTTGGGTCAAAAGCCTTGTTGCCATACTAGGCAAAAAAAAACAAGAAATTGCATGGGAAACATCTTAAACAACAGTTACAAAGCTAAATGTAGAGATACTTGTTTACATATTACTAGGGAAGCATCGATCCGATACTCAGTATCGGTATCGGCTCCAATACTGCCATTTTCTGCCGGATCGGGTATCGGTCAGACGAGACCGATCCAAATCCGATATTGTGCATATACTACTCTGTGTTATTGTTAAGGCCCACGAAAGGCACAAAAACATTATAAAGCACCATAAAGTTTTCGTGCACTATATTTTAAGTATTCTGAAGCCGTTCCAAAGTTTAATGTGAAGTAGAGATGAATATTTAAGTCAAGTTCACGTAAAGTCTTCTCCCCACTGCGTCTGTCTGTCATCCTCCATTCAGCATTCAAACTGCATGTCGCGTTCAGTTACTACAGTCAAAACGATGAAACTCTCTTCAAGAGTGCACAATAACTGAGATTTAAAACCGTTAAAAGAAAAGGCTCAATAAAATATCGCACAGATATAATACACTACGCATGATATCTCTTCCCTTTTTAATGCGGAGCGCTGCGTGCTGCACGCTGTGACTCTGTTTTGCTTCATGCACATCATTCTGCGCACGGGATGTGCATAAGTGCTTTGTGCCGCTCTGTATTGGAGCCATACACTTTCGTATTATACTTTTGTGCAATGAAAGATTATTAATAGTCTTTTTGTTTTGTTCTGTTCTATGTGTGCGTTTGATCTAATGGCACTGACTATACAAGAAATATCTGCACAGCTGGTGAATATCCAAAAAGAAATGGACGAGGTCAAAATTCAGCTATCTCTGGAACATCCTGACAAAGAACAACTGCAATCAACAAGTTCGACAGAGATGCTGCTGATTATGCCAACGATCGTGTATATCACAACTTAGGCATCATTCATCGCCACAATTTACCTTTCGTGGGGCTCGTAAACCTTTACGGTATGATGATAATAGGTACTCATCTGCTCAATCGTCCTCTTCATTTGATCGGGATTCAGACTCCAGCAATCTGTCCCAGTCTCAACGTTTTTTAGAAGGCGGACGACAATTCTCGTCAAAGAAAAAATGCAGGAGGAGCAAAAAGAGCTCCCGCAAGATCTCAATATGTGACAAAAAGAACGATGCAGAAGCGATTAATGTCATCAATTTATTGAGCAAAGTGATCTCTAATGACTGTTTAACTGTCCTTAACAAAGGACTTTCGTTCTCACCAACTGCACACTGTAATGAATTTGACACTTACATTGATTTGCTAATTTTTTTTCGTAATTTGAGACTTAAAGAATTCTTTAATATGAGACAGGCCAGTTCACAGCAGACTCACTCATTGGAGTCCGGAGTTTCTATGTCTGATACAACCTCTGAATCACGGGATAGTGACTGTGGTACATCTAGAGAGGACTATAATTCTAGTGAACAACATTGGACTGGTTTTAGAAGTAAATCCACCTTTGTTCCCTTTAAAAACAGAAATGCTTCTTTGGATACTTATTGTAGGCTTGTAGAAAGTGATGTTGTATCGATATCAAAATCTAAAAGACAATATAACTTGCACATAATTTGACGGAGGCACAATTGTCTGAATTGGAATCACTTAAGAAAGATTTGTCTATAGTTATTCAAAGTGCTGACAAAGGTGGAGCACTGGTTATTTTAGATCGACAAAACTATGAATTTGAAATTCAGAGACAACTTTCTAATTAAGTTTTTTTACAAAAAATTGAGTATGAATCCGTTGGCTCATTACAAAACATCTGTACACAATACTTTAAAACTGTTTGTGCATTCAGGTTTGTTGACAAAAAATGAATATGACTATATGTGTGTTGAGCATCCGATCACACCGGTACTATACACGCTGCCTAAAATTCACAAACCTTATAAGGATATCCCTTCTGGGAGACCCATAGTGGCAGCAATTGGGTCACTTACAGAAAAAATTTCGGCTTTCGTTGATTTTCATTTACAACCTTTAGTCACGTCTTTACCTTCTTATATTAGAGATACGGTGGATTTTATCGAACTCATGAATAATGTGACATTACCTGATTATCCTGTCCTTCTAGTCACCATGGATGTTGAATCGCTTTACACCAATGTTCCATTTCAGGGAGGGTTAGAGGCAATTAAATTTTTTCTCGATCAACGTCCTTGTCAGGTTCCAAGCACTGTATGTTTGAGTGACTTTGCAAAATTGGTGCTTTCACATAATTATTTTTTCTTTGGGTCAGATTACTATCTGCAGATCTCAGGAGTCAGCATGGGTTCCAAGATGGCCCCAAGTTTTGCATCTTTATTTTGAGGGTTGTTTGAACATCAGTTTGTGTTAAATCCTGTGGCGAATTATTTCTTGAGACACATTGTTCTATGGAAACGATACATTGATGATGTTTTTTTAGTATGGAGTGGTACTGAATCTGAGCTACTAGAGTTTCATAGTTTGGTTAATAATAAGTGTAGTGCGTTGAAATTTACTATGGAATTTCATCAAGAGAAAATGAATTTTTTGGATGTGCTTGTTCTTCGTACTGCATCAGGCATTGAAACTACTTTGTATCGCAAACCAACTGACCGTAACACTATTTTACACGGACAATCCTATCCTGTGTCATTAAAGCGCTCGTTACCAATTTCCCAATTTAGTCGTATTCGCCGTATTTGCAGCAGTGATGAAGATTTTCAACAGCAATCACAAATTTTATCACAGAGATTCAGAAAACGATCATATCGAGAAGAGTGGATTCAGTCTGCAGTGAGTCGTTTTAAAGATGTGTCACAAGAGAGTCTTGTTAAAAAACATAAAAAATTTGACCATCGTGTGAACTGTTACATCCAATATTCGCCTGTGTCGAAGGACATTGATAATGTTTTATTGAAACATTGGCATATTGTAGAGAGTGATCCCCAACCTTAAGAAATGTTTTGACAAACCACCTCGTTTAGTGCACAAGAAAACACCTAATCTTCGAAATCTTTTGGTTAGAGCTGATTTGAAACCTGCTCCTCATTTTTTGAACAAAATACCATATGGGAATTACAGATGCGGTAACTGTCAACAGTGTAATTTCACATATAAGACGTCGACCTTTACACATCCGCACACGGCAAAAAATTTTACAATTCGAGGCACTATTTCATGTAAGACGGCTAATGTCATTTACCTGTTGCGTTGCCCCTGTGGTTTATGTTATATTGGTAAGACTAGCAGACCTCTAAAAACTCGCATCTCTGAACATCGATGTGCAATTAGACATCGCGATCCAAAAAGTCCGGTAGCACAGCACTTTGCAGATTCAAAACACTCAGTTTCCACTCTTCAGTACATAGGTATTGAAGTAGTGAAGTGTCCGCGTCGCGGAGGTGAGATCAATAAATTGCTTTTACAGTTCGTCCATTACAAGATATCTATTTACATATAATAAACGCTTTGTGGTTATTGATTTGTATTTATGTACCTTATGTACCTTCAATTAATGTTATTAAACAATAT
>NW_015547654.1:193239-199551 GCF_001515605.1 Sinocyclocheilus anshuiensis
TGTCAACAGTGTAATTTCACATATAAGACGTCGACCTTTACACATCCGCACACGGCAAAAATTTTTTAAATTCGAGGCACTATTTCATGTAAGACGGCTAATGTCATTTACCTGTTGCGTTGCCCCTGTGGTTTATGTTATATTGGTAAGACTAGCAGACCTCTAAAAACTCGCATCTCTGAACATCGATGTGCAATTAGACATCATGATCCAAAAAGTCCGGTAGCACAGCACTTGGCAGATTCAAGACACTCAGTTTCCACTCTTCAGTACATAGGCATTGAGGTAGTGAAGTGTCCGCGTCGCGGAGGTGATATCAACCAATTGCTTTTACAGCGTGAAGCCTTTTGGATTTATACACTAGACACGTTGTCCCCTAGAGGATTAAATGAGGACTTTGATATTCGTCCATTTCTTTAAACACAAGATATCTATTTACATATAATAAACGCTTTGTGGTTATTGATTTGTATTTATGTACCTAGGTAGGCATCAATTAATGTTATTAAATAATATATTGAGAATTATATTAGTGTATTTTGCATAGCTTTACATGTTTTTGATTTATTTCTATTTCTTATTTTTGTTTCTATGTTTTTCTCCGTGGTTGATATGTTATTTTTTTGGTATTATTATTATCACGATAATATTGTACGGTCATGTGACCTTTGATCACCTGGAGGTAGGCCTATAAAGATTGGGATGTCAGTGTTGTTCATTTATCTGATGAAGAGTCTGCGTGCTCGAAACGTCACATATGTTATGCGACAGTTTAAAAAAAAAAAGTTTTTTTTTTGATACTTTTGGAGCTTTGGTGTTGCCGACTTAACATTTAAAAAAATTTCCACAACAATACAAAGAGCAATGTGTAACATTTTACCAGATTTAGTCCTACACTTATTAATAGGGATGTAACAATTCACTCAACTCACGATTCGATTCGATTCACGATTTTGATTTCACGATTCGATTCGATTCACGATTTTATTTTATTTTATTTTTTACAAAATGAGATTTAAGACAAATTATAAATTAAATGTGTCCTTTTATTATTGCTTGGACAAAATGCTGCACATTTCTTTGTGAAATTGAAATATAACACTATAATATACTAATAAAGCACTTGCATATTATTGCTTTTTTGTTGGTTTTGATTGCTTCTATTGTCCTCATTTGTAAATCGCCTTGGATAAAAGTGTCTGCTAAATGACAAAATTTAAATATAATGTAAATATAAATAACTAAACTAAATTTAAATTTACAAACAAGCCCCAAATCAAATAAATAAGTATGTTGCCCACTAAATAATGTTGCTTCACTAAATGTTTAGTTTAGTTTAATGTTTTTATATAAAAATAATTTTGCACTCATGATTTTTCTAAAATAACTTTTGCTGCTGAATTATCCAGTAACCTATTTTATAATGGTATTTTTTGTCATAGATTATGATTATATATTTTTTTAATTTGTTATTTTTCATTAAAATGAAGTTATCTATATTTAGTAGATTGTGTTTAACACACACGAGTGATGATCAGGTGAAGTATAGAAATTCTACATTGATTTAAAAAAAAAACTGCGCTAGTATCGGATCAGTTCTGAAAAAATGGTATCGTTGCATCCCTACATATTACCCAAGAGAACAACCTTTATCTTGTTACAGCAGCATAACATGCAAGTAAAATATTGCAAACTGACAAAGTGCATCAGAAAACGTACAAAAACGCAAAAAAACACAAGACTAAAGGAGGAGAGCTTGCTTCCATATTACCCAAGAGAACAACCTTTTTCTTGTTATAGTATCGCAATGCACCATCAATATATTGAGAACTGAGAAAGTGTGATACAAATGTATTGTAAAAAGCCCTCTGGCTAACAAATATCAAGCAGAAAATACTTAGTGTGGTTTTTGTACAAAAATAATGACTTTTCAGAAAAATCCACATGCAAAATATTGCAAATAAAGTGTTTAAAATCTATTGCACAAAAACATGTTTGCTTACAAAAAAGCTACAAAACCTAAACTTATTTTAGAGTAGCATTAACCGCAAGTGAAATATTGCGAACTAAGAGAGCATGTTTAAGAAAAATCATATAAACATTTTTGTTTAACAAGAAAACATACAAAACTAGTCGGCGGCGATAGCCTCGTGGGCAGCGCGCCGATATATAGCACAATTGTGCTTCGGGTGTCAAATCACGCCTCGCAGACCTTTCCCGATCTCGTCTCCCTCTCTCTCTCCCACTCGCTTCCTGTCAGATTTCCATTGTCCAATCAAGAACAATGCAACCCCCCCCCCGCCCAAAAAAAAAAACATACAAAACTACAATTACCTAAGCCTTGTGTCTATACTGCCCAAGAAAACAACATTTTTGTTATAGTTGTGAATGAAATATCCAAATCTAAGAAAATGCATTGAAGACGCATTATACGAAAATTGCTGACTTAGTAGGGCTGTGCGGTATTGAAGAAAAATGCGATATGCGATACCATGTTAAAAAATTCGATATTCGATACGATATTGCTTAAAATGTGTAAAATCAATTTCAATTATATTTTAAAATATTTAAAAATGAAAATTATATAACCAATTTGTTTCACATTCTTTCTTGGAATAGCTGTTTTGTTGTTTGATTTACATTAGTGACATTCAGCAGCACGTATTTATAGGCTGCTGTTCCTTTAAAACCGACTGCACAGCTCCAGTATAATGATACACATCCGATTTCTTTCTCAGCTGTTTACATTAATTTAAAACATAACCGACTGCGTTTACGAGAATGATCGTCAAGACGGGTACTATTGACATAATTCTGTTCGTATGTGTCTGTTCAAACATGAGGAGATGCGAAAGATGAATCAACTCGGTGTTCTCGCGCCATCTGAAACGCGTCTCTCTGTGTGTGTGCGCGCGCTTTGCACGTGTGCGGCAGAACTGAAGAGACGCTGTGCGAGATGCGGCTTGTGTGCGCGCTTCAGGTGTGAGTCAGACAGTAAGACGAGACGGCAAAGAGTTGTTTTCTGCAACTTATTGCACTTAACTCTTTTTAACGTCAAGCAATTCTCTGCTATATGCGTCGAACTAAAACTTTGACCTTTTGCAACGTTTTGATTTAAGTAGCCTATTATTAAAATGATTCAGATATCTCACGCCCTTGCGATATGCATATTGCGATATTTACATTTGCGATATTTCGATAATTTCGATATATCGTGCAGCCCTAATTTGTAGCATAACTTGCAACCAAATATTGCAAACTAAGAGACTGTTAAACACTATATGAAAACACTTTTGCTAACAAAAATGCTACAAAACTACAGGAGCTTCACCATGTTTCCTTACCAAAAAGAATGACCTTTATCTCATTACAGTAGCATATTATTGCAAACTGAGAACATGCGTTAAAACACGCTGTACGAAAACACTCTTGCTAACAAAAAAAGCTATAAAACTACAGGCGGAGAGGAAGAATCCAAGCTCTACTCAGCACTGAGAGCTTCAGTCCCTGCCACAGATGGACGGCACTGTGTTTGGCACTCTGCCAGCGAGTGAACAGATTGTCCGTGGCGGCGGCCTGGAGGAACGGTAGCTCCAGTGCAGATGGGTGTCCGAAATAACCCAGTGTCAGTTCTGCTCAAGTGTCCCTGACCTGGCACACGCGCCTGCTTACAGCTGCTTCCTCCAGAGCTTCCCAGAACAATTCTACACATGCACACACAATTCATAAACACACGCTTCACACAAAGGCCAATGTTAACAAACACGTTTTAAGTGGCTGTTTGAAAAGAACAAATCGAAAACCCAGATCTGCAACAATCAGTAAGAAATAGACACTTTAAAGAAAAGAATAAAGACATGCTTTGCTTCATATACTGTTCCTAATAAAGCACAAATGTAGAAATGCAACCATCTATAACTAATAATAATAAGATTTGAATATGATATTAACTCAACCATAGAATTTCATCATTCAAAGTCCAGTTTAAAAAGCCACCACAGTCACACTGAGCCAAATACACAGCCAACAATGTTACACTTGCAAGTTTAGAAAGAGAAACAAACAGAAAGAGAAGTCGAGGGCAGATAGATGGAGAGGGGGAGTCGGAGAGGTGGGCACCAGACGGGTTGGCTGGCAGAGAGGTAGTGGCCATGGCACACAGGAGAGCAGCAGTGCCAACAGAGCTTGTCTCACAACACCATCTGTGAAGAGCAGCACTGAGATCTCCCTGCAGCCTGCACACACACAGCACGCCAGCTGCCCTCTGCAACTCTCCTCTCTCATTTTCTTTCTCTCAGTCTGCTTTCTTTACTTTCATGCTCCTGTACAGTGATTTTACTCTTTCTAGAACAGATCTCTGATCTTCCTGAACAGGGCTCAGCAATGAGGATGTGAGAGAGATTTGATGGAACATCAGGCCATTGCATTGTTTCTACAGTACATTTCTTGGTCTTGTATTTGAACGGTTATGTATTGTGAACATAATGTTTGTTTTTTCTGTGATAAATGAAACGTTGTCAATTGTGCCTAAGTGACTAAGGTAAAGTTAAAAGGTTAATGAATTTGTGATAGTCTAGGAAAGCTTACTGAAAAGGTTTTGCTATGTTTTATGATCATTCATTATCATTTTCCAGCAATACTGTGTGCATGGATTTAGCTATCATGAAGTTACATCATAGATGCAGAATTGACAGCTATTATTGCTAGGGATGCTCCGATCGATCGGCCGGAGATCGGTATCGGCTGATAATCACATTTTATGACTCGATCGGTACTCACTACACTTGGCCGATCTCACGAACCGATCGCAATTTGATGACGTCAACGCGTGACGACGTACATGATGCGTGGGGACGTAAATGATGTGGCGCCGCAGTCATGTCATCGGCGGTGTGGAAATGCTATGATGTTTCGAGAAACAATGAAAAATTTGCTATTTGTCGTGTATGTTTTGCATGATGATATGATGAATAGATGGTTAATTTTTAACAGCAGATTCAGTGACGTTAGAGCTGATCTGCGCTTCACTGCACAAGTCTGCGGCGCGTTAAGGCTCCACAGCTAACAGAGCTGATCGCGGCCGCTCTAGTCAGTGCTTGTGTTTATGAGAAAGCCGCGGCACGTTTCCGAAACGGCTATCTGTGCTGCGCTGACATCGAACATTTTCTAAAGATAGTCTTCCTTCAGAAATACAGTGATATAAAAACACTCGCACCTCGTTTTGATTTTTAAACGTGCAGTACGTGCTCATGTTTATTCAACGAAGTCTTTTGGAAAATCAGTCAGTTTTGATATTGTGGCGAGCGCCATGGGAATGGGTATGGGAAACACATCCCACAGCACAACCACCTGAGCCCAACTTCAGTCTACTCATCACCTTAACTTTAACTGCGTTAGTAGCCGGCGCCATAGCCAGACTGATAAACAAACACAGACCGGAAGTTAACTTCGGGCCAGGCGCATGTGCCCGATCAAACCGTCTATATAAATCTTGAAGCATCAGAATCGGCATCAGTATCGGCCGATCACCATGACAAGAAATCGGTACTCAGTATCGGCTGCAAAAATCCTGATCGGAGCATCCCTAATTATTGCAAATTAAAAACATTTTGCATCAAAAAATTTACATTTAATGTAAAATAATAAAATTAATGAAATAAATAAAAAAATGTGACCAGGCCAACAGAAAAAAAAACACCTTATTATTGAGCTCTGTATTATTCTTTTTTTTTTTTAATCTAGTTTACCAGTATTCCCTTGCACAGGTAGATATATCATTCATCTATGCTTATCAGAAAAAGACATTAGTATATAAAAAGTATCAGTTGAGATCTCACATAATCAATAAATACATTAATAAAAATATATATTATTTGAATAAGGTTTATGCACTTTTTTTACTTCCAAAAGCAGTCAGTAAAGGCAAAAAAGCAGTACAAATTGTCTTATATAGTCCACTTCTGTATTTTAAGATATTTACATTCAAAAACCACATGCACAATTTTCCACCGACAAAGTCACACACATTGAAAACTTCCCAATCTCACCTGGCATCATGGATGATGGAGACAAACTGGATATCAAAGAATCCAGGGTATTTTCTCTATTTCTGCCAGCTTTCCTGTAATCTTAATCTCTTTGCGTCTTTCTGCGCTTTGCGAGGGGCAAGGGGGTGGCACAGGACCCCAAGGCCAGTACACCAGGTCTGAGCGAGAGTCGAGCAGCCTGTCCTCCTGCTTTCAGAGTCTGAGAGGGACAGATGGAGACGTGCCTCTCGTTCTGCCCTGCTTCCAGGAATGCCCTGCACTAACG
>NW_015547654.1:199604-200831 GCF_001515605.1 Sinocyclocheilus anshuiensis
GGAATGCCCTGCACTAACGAGGGCACGTGTGGCCGCTGGGGCCTCGCGTTATCCTGCACAGGCTTGCTCCCTGAGCCTGCAGACTGAGACAATCACAGCTAGAGCGCACGCAAATGTGTGCGTGCACACACACACTCTCCGCCTCCTCCACTGACCCCTCCCAGCTGATGCGCGGCAGCCACACAAAACACAGCACGCATAAGAGAGAGTGAGAGAGAGAGAGACGATAGATAGATAAGATAGATAGATAGATAGATAGTCATTCCCGCAGATTTCGCGCTTACACCAAAAGCGCGCGCACCACCAATGATCTATTTATTAGTGGAGCGCACAATCCGCGCTCAGTCTCAAACAGTTTGCGAGCCACAAATACCAAAATGAGTGGCTAACTGCGCTAAAACGTTCAAATACATACAAAATTATGTAAAAATGCCCGTCTTGGCGAGTATCCAGTTAAACACAGTCAGTTTTGGAACGTTAAATAGTTGAGAAAGAGTACGCAATACACATGTTGTGTAACAGTACATTGGGTCCGTGGAATAACTCTTAAAGGGACCGCAGTCCAATATTCCCGCTGCTGTCTGTCATGTTAATCAAAGAACAAAAGACAAAAAAAAATCACTTTCTGCTCTTGACTGAATACGTTTTATAACTTTAATGGTAAGCATTAATCTGTATTTAATTTTTGCAATGAACTTGATGTGTTATTTTACATTTGATTACTTTAATTTCTGTAGTATTTCTTACCTGATTAAAAACGTACTTAACCTGAAAAACTTCGTTTCATAGCTCTCTTTATTCTATTGCATTTATTTGTGCTGTTGTTTGCAAAAAAAAAAATCGGAAATCGGAATCGGCCAAGAAAATTGCAATCGGTGCATCTCTAGCTCAAATAAAACCAAACCCTAATATATTACTCCAGGAAATGTACAAGTATTTCTTTTCATTTTACTTGAGTACTTGAATCCGAAAGTACTTAATTTTTAATGTACTTAAGTATTAAAAGTACAGGTTGATGTACCATGTTTATAATTTTTCTAGTCAGCACTCATCAATACCTTGCCATTCACTGTCAAAACATTACATTTCAATATAAAGAGTTCATTTGCAAAAACAGATAACTCCGTTTTTAACCATTTTCAAAAATCATGTTGTTTTTTTCATTGTGCATTTCAATTAATCTCAATCAAACTGCAGTTGGGTTATTTTGATTAGGTTAAAAAATAA
>NW_015547654.1:202060-231715 GCF_001515605.1 Sinocyclocheilus anshuiensis
ATATCGTGATAATACCGTATACCGTGATAAAAGCATTAGCAATTAATCGCAACATGAGAATTTGATACCGGCATATCCCTATTTGACATAGAGGTTTGCTGTGAATCTGTCCTCTCATATGCTCTGAATTAAGAGCACTCTTGCAAAAACAACCTTCTTCTGGTCCAACCAACCAATCTGAGTTCAGTCACATCTGCTTCTGCTTAACCAGATTCACTTCATATTGCACTATTACTGTACATTCATATTAGATGAAAAAATATAGATGCGAGGTGAACAGCATGTTTGCTCATGTTCGTTATGTCCAGATTATCAGATTCAGTTATCAACCTCCTGATTCATAAGTCTAAAAATTCACTGTGTGGATGCCTGAATGCTTCAGACTAGAGACCTGCACTCCCGCGGAACCCACGGGACTCAATGTAACAGGGTGTGGCGCGGGACAACTCTTGATGGGCGAGTGCGGGCAGGAAGAGACTCGTGTGTGTGCGGGATGCGGGAGAATAAAATGATTCGCGGGACTCCCCTTTATGCGGGTTTTTGCGGGCGGGAGCGGGACAAAACATGAATGTTGCGGGTGGGAGCGGGACCAGATAAGATATATTTCTGCGTGAGCGGGCGGGCACGGGACAGAATCTTGCGGGAGTAGGCGGGACTGAAAAATCCGTCCCGCGCAGGTCTCTACTTCAGACCCATCCAAAATAGCGGCATGCGGCCATCCTGTCTGCATCAATAAGCCCCCTTCCACCATTTTTTTGCAAGCAGCGGCAGGAACAACCTCATTAAAACCAAGAAAAATCAATTTGGAGAGTCCAAACAAAGGCATGCATCTGCCTCTACTGCTGTGTTTTAAGTCTCTAGAGTGGCGCTCTTCCTCCTCTCTCATCCCCCCCCCCACCCCCCGCATTCATTCTTTTTCTGCTCTCTTTCTCAGATTTGCTGTTTCTCTCTCTCCCCTCCCAGACTGCCATCACTGCATGTGATTAACATATGTCTGGGCTTTCAGCCCCTGTCAGCTTGAAGGCATTTCTCCCAGCCACCTTAAACAGCAGATGAGCTCCATGTGGAGGAAACACTCAGGATGGAGAGGCGATGGGTGGAGAGATGGATCTTTCCTTCTCGCACATTTAGTGGCAAATTTCTCTCTCTTCATCAGCCTCCAACCTGTCTCTCCAGACTGGGGGTTGAACAGAGTGTGACTTTGAGAAAAACAGCACTGGCAAAGACACATTTCGATGGCAGAGGCATTTCCTGAGATTCACCATTCCAACCATTTCACAGCGATGGGTAATAATACAATAATTGTACCTAGGGCTGCACGATATTAGAAAAAACTCACATTGCGATATTTTATTTTTCTGCGATATATATTGCGATATGAAAACAAAATCACCACATGACTTGAATAGTTTATTTAGAAAAAAAACTAATCAATGTTTGGGGTGATTTTGTAGGCGAGTAAATCAGCATAGGAAATAAACAAATTACAAGCATAGAACGCATCCATTTTCTTTCTCAATTGTTTCCCTTCACCTAAGCCATAAGCAATATTTTACAAGGATACTTGCAGAGCACCGTATTTCAGGCACAAATAGACGCAGAAGTGAACAGAAATCAGTGTTCATGTGCATCTGCGTGGCTCTCACTGTGTCTACACCGGACGTGAGCGGTGCAGCGCGACGCGACAAAATACAATAGAATCCATTATAATCAGTGATGCTGTCTGTCTACACTGGATGCGGCACGACAAATCCCCGACAGACGCGGAAGTGTCAACAAAGGATAAACGGATTTCCAGCACTGAAAAATCACGTGCAGTAGCTCTGCTACTAAATGTGTTTAAAATAGGTATCTCTGTACAGCTGTCGCGTCCGGTGTAGACACTGTGTCTGTGTGTGAGCAAAGAAAACAATCAGTATAAATATAACGATCAGTAGCCTATACTAAACATCGCACATCCCGCGATGTGACTATCGTGGATGCGCACATCGCGATATCGATGCTGAAACGATATATCGTGCAGCCCTAATTGTACCTTAAATGTTCAATCACTGGCAAAAAAAAAAGAGAACGACTTTTCTGGAAGTTCCAACTGGCACTGCGTCAAACAAAGTTGATTTCATTTAATTGGCAGTGGATGCATTCACTTGTAAATTATGAACATTACCAACACTCCAACAATGCTAGATTTCCTCATTTGCTTTTTCCTGCAGCTTTAAATACTGAAGTAAAATGCAGTGTAGCTATCAAAGTCATAAAAGGCAAAGTGTGCTACAAGGCACAAGAAAAATAGACTGCTACTGACAGATACGCTTTCAAACACCTCGCCATTGACGTCTGAAAATGTAAACATAATTGAACAATTATAGGATGATCACTTACCATGAGGTAAAAAACAAACCCTTGCTGCATTTATATCCTGCAATGAGGTGTGTGAGAAAATGTCCTTTCAACTTCCTTTCGTCAGCGCTTACACACCTTCACTTCCACTCAGGACAAAGCCAAATCCGTCAATTCCCCTTGCCTCTAAACTAGTGCATTTCTTAAAAGCCACTACATCCCGAATTTTATTGAGGGGCAACGTAGCAAACTAAATATTCAGGCTTTTCTGTGGCTCCCTTCCATCCCCTCCCTTCCCTTAAACCAATCTGACAACCCTTTCAGAGCCGGTGGGAAGAGAATATATTTCCAAGCTGGCTTGATAAAGGCCTGCTTTAAGAGTTGGCTGCATTAACAGACTGAAAGAGCAGGAAAGAGACAATGCGAGTTGAGGAAACTGTGAGCTGAAGGGATTCTACTTCTTTCGTGTTCCAAGGACCAATAGCGCAAGCTTTTTCGTGACGGGCTTAAGAGCTTCATGAAAAGCAAGCGAGCATACATATACCTCTTCTGCAGGGTCTTTTCCTGCAAGGTGAAGGTTCCAACTTGAAAAGTGGGACAGAGTTGCACAAATGCAGTGTCCTCACACGCTCTGCCCCTTGACCTGTGCTGCACATTGACACCAGGGGAACAGTGTCTTTTGTTGTCTGTTGGTGCTGAAAAAGGGCCTAAATTAGTTCAGTTTTTCTTGCGCATTGTCTGCTTCTCGACCCAACCCAAAGGGCTTGATTTTCCACACAGCTGGAAGCCATTAGAGCTCTCTGATGATCTGCTTGTACGATGGCTTAGCTGCCGAGGCTGCAATGAGACAGAAAAAGAGAAGCAGAGGAGGAACTGAAGTAGAGACAGTCATTAGATCAGCCAGTATGATGCTGTCTCACAGAAGAAACCCCAAAGGGCAAGAGTGTCCAATAAGAGGGTATGAATCACAGTGTAAATATTTCTCATACAGCAGACACCATAAGAAGATGCTCCTTGCAGGAGCAAAACACTAGAAACAAGCAGCGAACACAGAAGTGCTTATGCTGCATCTTATGTAGAATCGCTACAAACATCAATGAAAACTCAAACAGGCTGGAAATGCCTCTGTTGATCCTTTGTGCTGTAATAAAGCCATAGTGAAACAGTCCGTATAATGCTGGAAATATAAATATGAATGGATGCCCAATGACATCCCCAGATCCCAATAACCTTCTCCTTTGATGCACACAACATGGATAAGCAAATACAGGTAAACATGTCAGCAATGTGGACACAGTTCACAACAAAAATGATGCTAGAGTAGCAATATGTAAAATGTGTTTGGCTGAAATACTGAGACGCAACATGAAGAGTTCAATTACCCTAATTTAATTACCAAAACTTGAAAACACTTGAAAATGAAAACACAAAAACTTCCAGTTTTGGTGTTTCGGTTAAAAATATGTTTTGGTGCATCACTGCTAGTTTTCATATGTAACTTGTGTTGTGGGTCTGCATGAAAAAAAGAAGAGAAAAAGCAGAAGTAAGTGTATGTGTGTGTGTGTTTGTGTGTGTGTCCAGTCCCGAGCCATCTGCCCGTTCTGCTGTCCCCGAGTCCCAGAGCAAGCTGTGGCTGAGGGCCGGGGCCAGATCTGTGTTCCGCAGCTATTCATGACTTTCCCACTCCACCTTTTCAGCATGACTGCGGCACACAGTGCACGCCAATCAAGCTCAACAACGGTCACCAGGTCCAAAGAGACCCCCCCACCCCTCGACTCCCGTGATGGCAGAATGATCCCGCTCTCCAGTCTGTATAATGTGTGCAAGTATCATCTGAATGTGTGGCTCACACTAGAAAGTGACACAGGCAGTTGTGCTGATTCATGAAAAGCATGTCGTCAGTAACAAATCAGCCCCCTCATTTGGACCCGAGCCAGACTCTGCTCTCAGCCCGGTCCAGCCGCCGTCTGACAACTGAGCCTCTCTTACTTGCTGCGGAAAACAGAGCATGTTTCATTAGGCGGTGGAGTTTGACGTTATTCTGAAGTCTGTTTAATCTCATAACATGGAAAGAGGTAGAGATGCCTTCATGGCTCATTCCTTTAGTGTTTGCACACTAGGTGGTGCTAGTAATACATACTTCAGATATTAAATCTTCACACATACACGCACACACCAACACGTACAGAGTGACAGATTCATTGTGTCTGCTTCTGCATTTAGGTAACGAACAAAAACACCTACGTCTCATTTCTAAATCCTGATCATGAGCCGTTCGGTTTTCAGAGGCGAGTCCAGATGCGCACTGACAGATTCACCAGCAAGTGCTGAAGAGAGAGAGAAAAAAAGATGGTCCTGCTTTAGAACATTTTTGTCAACTTTTTCAAAAGTGTGGATGCCAGCTGTCCCAGCTTATGTTTAGATTATGTAATGCAAACATATTGTGGAAAGAGGACAGAAACTGCACAATGCAGGCTCTCCTCAGTCCTGTTATTACTTTCGGTATCCTCATGAGTGACTAACACAAAAAGAGAGAGAGCAAAAAAAACAGGAGGAATCTGTCAGTGGGACCGGAGCTGGCTGAGCGAGAGATCGAGCCCAACAGGAACCAGTCATTCCTGGCCCAGCCCTTCTCCACACAATGGCCTTTAGAATGGAAGGAACCACGGGCCCGGCAGAGATAGCCCACTGTCAGGAACCAGGACGGACAGGGCCCGGCCTCCCCAGGCAGGATGTCGCTGCTGCAGGACTGCACGGCCCCGATATCCCACGTTCACACACTCTTCCCCCACCTGCAAGCTGGGATGTTTTGCTCCTCAGGTAATCAAAGTCGGAAGCCCAGAGGGCGGGCGAGCTCACAGACTGACCTCCACTGTCCTGGTCAAGAGGTTGGTCCCGCTATCAGGCTTCCGCAAGCCACAACTGGGGCATCAACAAGCTGCAGTTATCCGCCCCACTCTTGCCCTTCTTGAGGAAGGCAAATTAATGGCAGAAAGTTCCACAGATTTCCACAGAAATCAAATGCCTGTCATTCATAAATTCACAAATGCTCCTGCCCCTTGTATGATCATAAGGGATAGTTCACCCAAAAATCATAATTTTTACACCCTCATGTTGTTTCAAATCTGTATGTCTTTCTTTATTCTGAATAGCACAAAAGAAGATATTTAGAAGAATATTTCAGCTGTTTCTTCCCATACAATGAAAGTCAATGGAGACTTTCATTTTTATTACTTTTTCAATGTTTCCTTTAAATATTTTGGCTTATTTGAAAATGCTTTCAGTTACCAATAATAGTGTATTACTCCACTTTACCACAGAAAATGTGGCACACATCTCTATTCACAGGCGTGTGGATAAAGGAAATCCTTTCTTCTAAACAATACACAGTCCCTCGAGGAGGAGCTGAGGCATGGATTTCACAAATGTCCACACTCTATACTCACAGATTAGGATAAAACACTTCCAGTATCCTCATGAAATATTCACTAGCCCCGGTGAGGTGAGGACGGACTGTGGCACGCTGACCCCGGGTGTCCCGGGCAGACCCCAAGCATCCCTCTGGTCAGCACTGCTCTACTTCAGCACACCTCCGACCACGGAGTACCGCCAACAGCCCGCTGCAGTTGCCATGACAATGGGCACTGCAGATATGTTGTGAGGTGAGCAGCCTGTCAACCTGCAGAGGCGCTTTTGTGTGTGTACTACATGCTAAATAAAGTTACCGCCACTACTAGAAAGACAGAAAAAAAGAGAGAAATAGATACAGAGGAAATAAAAAGAGAAACTCATTGCCGTTAATAAAATATATGGTGACCGGTGCAGCAGTGGATGAGTTATGCTCGGCCTCGCTCAAATCAAAACAGTCTCATGTCAGAGCCATAAAACTAAAACAGTCCTCTGGCACATGTGTGCTATTAACATCACTTGTCCATTGCTCAGAAAGCCTCTTAGCCACTAAATCAAACCCACAGATGGCATGAAGACTGAGGTGGGAGAGGAGAGGTGACTACACAACTGTTGCGCTCAATTCAGAGTTTACATTCGTCCATTAGCTGAGGAAAGCCAGGGACACAACAGCTTCAACATATGACAGCGGAAATGCAAATAAAAAAAATGGAAAGTAGTTTTCTCACTTTTCCAAATACTATTATTAATGTAAAAAATACTACATAAAAATAATTACTAATTTTGTGCATGTCTGTGATTGAAATATATTTATTATGATAATAAAGATATCAATATCACTCTAGATGCTATAACACTAATTACTAGAACTAAAACTATTAAAGGTAATAGCCTCAAGTATTGCCATTGCAAACTTCAGGCTGTGATTAAATGGTGATAAAAATTTTTAAATATATGCATTTTTAATAATTAAATAATTTTTATTTTTAATTACTAATTTTGTGCATGTCTGTGATTAAAATATATTTATTATGATAATAGAGAGTGCAAGTGTAAGAGGGTCAAGTGTTTTTTTTTATAAAAAAATAAAACAAATAGACAAAATAGAATTAAAATAGAGAGAGATAGAGTTATAGGGTCAAACTACGATGGAAGAGATGCGTTTTTAACCGTTTGATTGTATTTATATTTATTTATAGTTTATGTAATTATTTATTTATAGTTAAATGTAATTTTTTTTGTAACAAAAACAAAAGACAACTAGCAAAGAATTTCATGACTCTAAGTCATTTTTGAGCCTAGCACAGCCAAAAATACATAACAGTAGGGCAGTAAACACAGACACGTGCAATGTGGAATTGTGGGTAGCAAATACGATTCCACATCAACACAACACTATGAGCGATTAAAAGTGTTTTAGAAAAAAAACAACAACAAAAACAACCCACACAATCCCTTTGCACACACTCTGCTGAAACTCAAGAGATCAAGATACAGAGAGCAGATCAATGGCACTGTCAGGCACTCCAAAGTCAGAGACTGAAATGAATGGCATGAACAGTGGCAGACGTCTTTGAACGAGTGAGATCTGCGAGAATGAGGACAGCGGGAGTTAATTGAACCCTCTATAGCCTCCAGCTACACACTTCTACTACAAATGCAACACTTCTACCACAAATGTTCAGTTCTACTGAAATACTTTGCGTTGGTTTGCACCACCACCCTAATAAAAAAGACATGAATCTGCAAAGTTATGTTGCCCTGTACAACGTATAACATAACAGCCTGTATTATCCATAAACGAGGCAATCTGATTATAACATTATTCCAGAGCCTATCATAAATAAAGCTAGTGATTATGGGCGAACAAGCACAGCTTGCAAGAGTGATTCAAATCCGCACATTAAAACATGATACTATATGATGCTTCTGAATGTGATGCTGTTCAGACCATCTCCTCCTGTTTCATTCCTCCTTTTCCTCTCTCACTTCTTCCTGCTTCTATATTTTGTGGCATCTGGCACAGCGACTATACGTCTGTTCAATTGTTCTGTGCTCCACTCTCAATCTTCCTTCTCTCTGTCTGGTCTCTAACAGGGTTGCCTGATCTTCTCCTCCCTCTGGTTTCCTCTGACTAGTTCTGCTCGGTGCTGATACAGTCCTGGCCTGCAGCCCTGTCCATCAATCTCCAGCCTGTGGCATCGGTGAACACAGGAAGGCCCCACCCTGACAAATGCCTGTGAAAACTTTATTCCATCCAGTCCTTCTTTCTTTATCTTTGTCATTCCTTGTGTCCTATGAACATCTCACCCTGAGGTCAGTTGTGGCCTTGTCTTTCCCATCTGTTTTCGTAAGATCAATGCCTCAGGGAGACGGCAGGCATGAGCCGAGGTATATCCAATAATCACACTGATCTGGAATTCTAGTCCGCTCTCATTCCATTTCACTGTCCGCTCGTCATCGACCCTCTGCGTTACCCATAATCCACTCTTTGGCTTAACTCCATTTTCATCTCATCATATCTGATAGCAAATTCCCAGAGGCCCTCTGGTTGTGTTAGAGGAAAAAAAAAATCACTTTTCTTTTCATGGTTCTGGATAACCCGCCACCCTCCCTACCGCGATCGACAACCACCTCCGCCACCCCCTTCCCCCCTCCCAGAATGTGGATAAATAATTGAAAACAAGTGCAGGGATTTGCCAGACTGTAAGCTTCCTTTCATATGTTAATTACTCACAAACAGTTGTTTTGAATAAAGGCATTCTCTTCTCTCTCCTCCTCTTCGGGCTCCAAATCCTGCGTGGAGAAAAACGTGGTGCCAATCGCAGATAAATCCAACTCTCTGTTTATAGCATTAATCCATCTTGTGCACACACACACACACACATAACAGGCGCCTCCAGCGCTCAGCTGATGCAAGGGGCCTTTTAAGAGAGTCGTGTTTGGCGCGGAGTGACAGGGAGCACCAGACGGGAGCCAAAAGTGAGATCCGAATAAACATGCTGTGCGCGCACGCTCTCTAATCAGCCACCGACTTTTCAGTTTACGCTGTCATTAAAAGCAATAGCCTGAGGCCGTGAATGACAAATCATCTCTTTGGCAATAAGTGCTCGGGGAGGTTGCATTCAGAAGGACCCCCTTGTCAGTGACGAGTGCGGTCTTCCATGCTGCGTGCTATGATGGTGGCGAATCACCCCAGGATCTCTCTGGATACCATATTAAAAATAGGATGGCTCACAATGGTTGATTAGTTGTCTAACAGTTGACCAGTCGAATCTTGAGGTCTATCGTTTTTTTATTTGTTGTTTTAGCAGTGGTACTTTCATTATTAGTATGCTGTGCCTAGCTGTTAGGTGAAGCATAAACTAGTCTAACTGTACAGTTGTACAGGGCTTTTTTAAAGAAATAGTTCACACAAAAGTGAAAATTATCATATTACACTCATGTCCTTTGAAACCTGTATGATTTTTTTCTTCCTTTTCTTTGAGTTTTTTTTTTTTTGAAGAATGTTTCAACTTTTTTGACCATGAAAGTCAATGGGGTTCAAAG
This sequence comes from Sinocyclocheilus anshuiensis, assembly GCF_001515605.1. Classification (NCBI taxonomy): domain Eukaryota; kingdom Metazoa; phylum Chordata; class Actinopteri; order Cypriniformes; family Cyprinidae; genus Sinocyclocheilus; species Sinocyclocheilus anshuiensis. Next base: position 211,358 of record NW_015547654.1, read on the forward strand.
CATCACTGGACCACTGTTGTTATAAGTAACTGAAAATAAATATATTACAAATCATTTTAAATCATTAGAATAAAGCTGAAATAAAATATTATGTTACATATATATTCTCAGCTCACACACACACACACACACACACACACACACACATATATCAAAAATATAAAATACATCAAAAATATATATAGTACATGAAAAACTTAAATAAGTTTAAGCTTAAGTCCTAAAAGTCCTATTTTAATGTCCTACAAATACTAAAACTATATAGAAATGTATATAAATAAAAAATAAAAAAGGCATATGAAAATTAAATTACTAAAACTTAAACTAAAAATAAAATAATATAAAAAATGTTATATAAAAATATAATTAAAGCTAATTCAAAATATGAATAAATGCTATAATATATGTTATATAATATATTAGGGCTGGGTAAAAAAATATCGATATCTCGATATTAATCGTTTCTCATTTTTACGGAACGTCAGTTCAACAGACGTGGCAGCGCGAGGCGCATGTGAACTGATCATCTCCTCCACATTAATACCAGTTTCAACACAAAATAAACATGACTAAACATCCGAAGGTAAGTTAAAAGAAAGAGTACAACTTTACAATCCGTATCCTGTCTCATGTAATCGCTCAATCAGTGTTTCAGCCACGCAAAGACGTCACTATAACGGCTCGTAAACAATGTCATGTAATGTCACATTTATCTCAGAAAAAAAAACATATTTGGTGACCATAAACTCATTAGTCAGATAGAAAAATAAACTGTAGAGAGGGGCATGTTGCTAAATATATGCACCATATAACATCATTATATTTTTTACTGTTCTTCAATGTTTAATTTATGCTTGAATAAATCCATCGTTGTTATGACAGCCACCATTTAAATGTTTATATTTAAAAAAAACGAATTGAAGTAGAAATATTATTATGTAACTGTAACTTTATTATTGTAAAAACTTCATTAATTTTAACCTTCAATATTATAGTAATGTAGTACCAACTGACTCTCATGTATATTTTACAGCATTAGTTGAGATATTTGTTTTTCTTTGAGAAAATTTGGCATGTACTGTACCTGATTTTTAACCAAAATAACTGATATTGAATCGAATCGGTAATCGAATCGAATCGTAAGCTTGTGAATGAGAATCGAATCGAATCGTGAAATTTGTGTCAAAACCCAGCCCTATAATATATATAATATGCTATAATAATGGACCTTTTTCACATTTCCGGGTTTCTCAGCAGCGGAAGTCATCATAGTTGGGTTAATATATTATTTTTTGCATTCCCATTTGCTCAAATAGCAAAAGAAAAACTCCACGATAGTGTTTTCATGACTTTCAATAAAAGAAAAAAAATGTATAGACTGATAACAGCAGTTAAAAGAGAGAACGATGTCAGAACGATGTCAAATTTACCGTCCCTCCCATAGACGCTGCTTTAGAAACACCCTCGCATTAGCATAAACTACTTTTTAGCTATAAAAGGGTGAGCATTCAGACCGTGACCTGGCCAACGCAAATTTTAGATGCGATTAGGTCTCCGGAGGATGGAAATGTTTGGAATCAAGTGTCTCAGGGTGAATGAAATCATGACAAGCTCCTAATCCCTCTATTGAGAGCACACGCTACACCGCGCGCAACTGCAACACAATCTAACCATCAAGGTGGCTTCAGCTGCACATGACTCTGCGCCACATCCAAAGCACAAACCCCCTTCATTTAACTGTAGCAGCATCTCCCATATGGTGCCAGGAGGAGGCGGGGCTGGAGGGAGACGGTGAGACAGACAGAAAGAAAGAACAGTTAAAATTCGCAAACATAAAATTGCAGCTGCACCATTATATTTGATCCCAGTGCAGCTGTGAATTATTATGTGGACAATTTAATACTGCCAAAGAGGAAATAGAAGATTAAGATCATATCTTTGCATCGCTGCCAAAGTGTGCGCACATTCATGAGCCCAGAGCCTCAGAGCAGGGGATGGGTTCGTTACAGACACATCTCCTTTCATGCTCCAAACGAGACGGCTGGAAGACGTCTTTCTCGCTTTCTGTGTTGGTAAGGTACGTGGGGAGGTGCAGACAGGGCTGTGCTTAGAGGGATGAGCCATTCACGTTTCACTCATGCAGCCCCGAACGTCCTGTGAGCCAGTAATTTGTCCAGTCACCGGGGGAACATTAAAACCAGACCAAAAGAATTCTTTACAGTTATGGAAAAAGTGAAGAGAAGAAGAAAAACAGGCACATGCACACATCTTTCCCCTAAAAAGTTATTACATTTTGTGAATGGTATGGAGTAATGGCAAGCATATGTGGCACTGCACTCGGAGCAGTAGTCAAGGCTAGGCTAATCGTGCTAGCAGGACTGGGAACCCTTGACACATAACGGATACTTGTTACTGAAGTATAGCTTACAAAACCAGATGTTGATAAAGACACATTAAGACAGATGGGAGAACAATTACTGGCACACACAACTGTCTTGAAACAACTTAAAACATTTCTGACCTTATAAGGCAAGATGAATTTATACGCACTGGCATTTTATTGCTCCATGAGACCCCTTCCCATTCGGAGAGGGGTCTCAATTTTGCCATAGCTGCGCCGCTCGCCGCAACGTGCAGCTATTTAAAGCACTGGCGCTGAAGTGTATTTTGAAAGGAATAAATCAGTGAGAGACCACAGTGCAGTGAAATACCACATAACGCCATTCCAATCCATATGTAGCCCTATATATGCTTGGATACATTGTTCAGGAACTTTTCTGCCAAACTGAAAATCGCCAAAGATCATCACTTCTTTGGGACTCATGCAATTACAAGTCTTAAAGTCAACATAAAATGACATATGCGGCATAAAATTTCCAACCAAAAACTGCAAAAACTAATTTGGGTGGGACTCAAACAATGCCTAAATTGCTCCTACTGGTTAAAGTTATCCAATAGCCAACACGGCCGTGGCGATGTCAGCAGAAAATGTGCACGGATGAGTCACATTAAAACCAGGAATATCCAGAAATCAAATAAAAATCTTTCAACTGTAAAACCAAATGCACCATATTAATAGTCAGTTTCACTGTCCACCCAAATACAATGCGTGATATATCAGTACCATATCAGCTAACGGCTGATATTAGACTTTTTTAATTTTTTTATTTATCCACGTCAGTCAGTAACACTCAAAGTTAATCTTTAAAACAGTAATAATTTAATAATACTTAAATGTAATTTAAATGTATTTAAATGTAGATTTAAATGTAATCTTAAGCAAGTCTTAAAAAGAATATTAATTTGTTGTACTAAACATTACAATGTTATGATGCAGTGTTTAAAATGATTTATTTTAGTTTTTAGTGCATTTTTAAAAATGTATTTAGACATAATAATACTGAATTCTAATATCAGCCATAACATGAAAATAATTGTCTAGAATTGTTCATATTGGAGCATCCTTAATACAAACGTCTCAAAATTGATTTTGCAGGCAGAATCTCAGGTCCTTAGAGGCTGTGCCACTCACATAAAGGTTAATTATACCCAAATACTCTGCACAAATTAAAGTGGTACGGATCACTGCCCTCCTCTCCCGACCCCCTCAACACTATTGATCCATAAAGATCCACTCCACAATACCGCACACAAGTCACGTAATAACCATGAGCGCTACATCACTTTACTGGACTTGATCTGCTTTGTTGATCTTCTTCAGTATCTTCTTTCGGAGGGGTCTGAAAAATGACTGGCATGTCGGAGGTCTGTGGCAGCCGAGGCCAGTTCATTCTGTGGTCATGTGCGTGCGGTGGAGCCGTGCTGCTAATGGCGGAAGTCCTGAGTGACCAGGAATGGCTCCTGGCAGGATGAATTCCTTCCCAGCTGTTTAAAAAAAACATGCTCACATCCATACGGCCATAAACAGGATCTGAGACAAGGTTCATTCCCATTTCACGGTTTCTACGAAGTCTGCATAAGAGAGTCTTATCAGAGGAACCTCGTTTGTCAGGAAAAGTCCAGCAGTACTATCTTAGCTGCCGTAATTCAGAGCATTATGTTTAAATAAGCGATTGAGTAATCAATGCATTATCGTCTTGGTCTATGGTGTTTCTTATATTGTTATATTTTGACTTTTGTGTTAAAACAGCTCCTTTAGTCTTTCCAATAGCGATGATGGTAACATGGGGAGATAATGTTAAGTAATTCAGCACAATTCTCCATTCGTTCTGCCGCTACAAACACTTTTAATGCGCCAGGGGTGCCCCCTCCATTCATGGCTAACAAAAGCTTAGATGCAATGGACGTTTAACAAAATGACTCTTTTATGCGAAGCCGCGTTGAAAACGAAGAGGTTCATCCACCCGGGCGCATGCTCCTCTTTACCTGCTCCCCCATGCTCTGTCTTCCTCTACTTCTACACTTCAGCCCCGTCTTATGAATCACCTCTTCTAGAAATAATTGACACAGAGCGTTTATCTCGAAGGCACCTGCTGATCATTCAACTACAACACAATCTTCTAGTGTGCTACACCACAGAGCTATTGTCCCACCACAGTGTCTGTGACACTAACTGCCAACAACAGGAAGCCCAAACTATAGCCTCAATACAATTTGGACTAATCCAGAGACAAGAAAACACACACACAAATTATTTTCGAAAAAGTCTGTATACTCAGTTTATGAAGAAGCTATTGAACACCAGGTGTTATTTTCTCTAGCGGTGTAAGAATCTATAGACGTTATAATGAATGCACACCATATGGCATTGTGTGCTTTGGAAAATCACTGCGTGACACAATTGTATACTACCTTATTTTTCATTTATTCAGACCGTACGAGCGGTGAGTACAATTCTACCGATCCGTCTTGTTCTCGCCGTCTTTCTGCTGGCTTGCTCTCTGCTTTTCTCGGGAGCTCTAATAATTGACTGAGCGTGTCAATATGTGTAGTGAACACACAGGGGCCTACTGTCTCTGCCTATTGATCCATAGCTCTTGAAGGAGTCGAGCCTCTAGGCTCAAAACAAATCTTAATTACACTCCTCTTTACTGGGCCAGAGAGGCTGCACTCGAGTGGGTGCCCTTTTCATAAATACATATCAGAATCCATAAATCAAAATGAATGGGCGTGAGCGGCCCATGAATCAAACATTAGTGACTGAACAGATACGGCCGACAGATTCCCACTCTGATGCCATCAATTACAGAAAAAGGTAGTCCTTAATGCATCTGTGCTCCATGTAAACTGAGAATACAGTAATATTGCATTTTAGTATAATGCATTTTGCTTTATAACAGTCCAGAACGTGTTCTCATCTGATTTATAACATCAGTATTTCTGTTTTGAGTCCTTTGTTTATCTCAAGTGTAATGTAATGCGAGTCTATTTCTGCACTGATTCCAAGAATCATCATTAATTTTTCATGACAAAAAAGTTTTGGAGGGCCAAAATCATTGACCAAAACAGTTGAATAAGCAATTATTTGATGACATTTTGACTTTGTCAATGTCTTTTTCGTGCACATGACGTGAATAAGCAACAATAAGTAAGCATGTCAACACTGTAGACGCACTTCACCATGACCAAAAATGATGGTAGAGTAGCAATATGTAAAATTTGTTGTCTGAAATATTGAGACAGCTCCTTGCCAAAGAACTTTACTACAACTGGTTTAATTTATTACCTTAAAACAAAGAATTCAATTACCCACATGTAATTATTAAAACTTCATTTTCAGTTTAGATTTTTGGCCAAAAGAAAACTCGGTTTCTATGCTTCAATAAGAAAATAATTTGGTGCATTACTATTATGAATCATATCTTTCAGTTTACATCAAGAAAAAATTATCAAAGAAAAGTAATTAAAGTTACACTGTAATCGATCAAATGAAAAAAAATTTTTGGTGTGCACTTGGATTATTCATTATTATACACATTATTTATCATCCCAAGCATTATTACATGGTTATTTAATATATAACGGATTTTTTTGTTAAAAGTCCAGCAAAATAACTCAACATGAAATGAACAAATATAAGATCTGGTCATACTGCCCACCCCTAGCTATAAGCTACTGTAAAGGTAGCAAAAGGATAAACGTCACTGAAAGGATGTTTCTGATGTCTCTTTGGCAGTCTGTCACCCTTTTTAATGAAGAAGCTTTATAGACTTTCTGCAAGAGCTGAGTCCATCCCTCAGCAATTGTCACCTCATAAAAAGAAGTAAACCCTAATAAAGCCATTACACAGTCCATATTCTCCATCAATCATGCCTTTACACTGATATGCCAAAGCGTAATGTTGGTCATGTGCCATTCTCACCTTCTCCTTGGCAAAAGCAGCTCCTGAATCCACAGACAAAACCCAATTACAGATAACAATGTGCTAATCTCTGTTCCCAGGGAGCAGAGAGTCGGTCTGGAGAGAGATAGCGATGCCGCGAGGCTGAAACGCAGGCCAGATACAGCCTGTATGACAGAGCCTGTGTTTTTTTTTTGTGTGTGTCCTTCACTCCTTCCTGCTAAAGTCACGCTCCCTTGGACCACCCCATCCCCCCCCCCAACACACACACATACACACTCATCCTGACACCTTCACCACCCTGAATATTTTACCCTTTTACAGCTAATCTTTAAATGTAAATTCTGTGACGGGAAAATAGAGGAGGCGCAAGATAACAGGTTACATCTTCACTCCTGCGGCGCTATCGCCTTCTGCATCGCTGAAAAGCACCTATTCAATAAGATTACCTTCTGGCAGAGTGCACGGCGACACACCACGGCTTTGTATTCATTAAACACACATCCCCGGCTTATCTGAAATATAAAGGGGCTTGTCAGGATGGCACATTGTGTGTGTGTCTAAGGGGAAGGCAATGTGCATTAGGGCGATTACAATATCAGCCTGGTCCAGATGGAGGCAGGAAAATAAACAGAGGGGGAGAGAGAGCGAGCGAGCGAGAGACAGAGACAGAAGACAGAGAGGTAGTTTAGCGTGCGCGTGACTGCATGTGTGTGAGTGCGGCTGATGGATGTGAGTGAATAAGACGACGTGTTGGAATAAGAGAGGAAGGGAGAGAAAGACAAGTTAATTGGCAAGTGAATCTTGGATTAACAGAGAGAGAGACAGTGAAAGAGAAAGAGAGAAAGGAAGACAGATAGTGAGCAAGGCTGGGCGGCCTGGACACCTGTCAGCTGGAGCAGCGGTTTGTTTAGTTAACCCCAGTCTGGACCACAATGACGGCTCAGGTTCAGATAGACCTCATTTTCAAGTTCAAATCCTTCTGTTGTTTTAAGCCATCAGAAATGGAGTATTTAGTTTACTATATCAATATTCATGAATTTCAAGAATTAGTTATGACCTGATCAAAAATAATTGACTTTAAATATATAATATTTTATATTAATATAAATGTATCTATTTTAAATTCTCCACTCTTTATTATTAAATTTATTTAAATTAATATACAAAAATTAATACCTAGGACAAATTTGTTTTGTAAAAACTGTATCGGCTAAAAAAGCCCCATGTAAATTCTTACACATCCCCCTTTGACTTTATATTGCCTCATTATATTGTACTCTCCAGCCCCACGATACAATAAAAACCACTCATCCTCTTCTCTCACGTTATACTTTCATGCTTTATGAAATCCAATAACCACACGCTAAATTCCCCTCTTTGAAAAATTTGTAGCCATTATGCCCCCTATCGATCCGAAGCACGGATTCTGGGAGATGACGGCCGCCTCAATCATTCATGGCCTGCCCTCCACAGAGACTCATGTCGAGTCAAATCTACAGCCCTCGCAAATAAGGGCCCTTTCTCCCCTCTGACAAAGCCCAACAACTCACGTCGCTTATTTACAGCCAAAGATTGAGTGTGTCAGCAAGTCCAACAGTAGCCCTCAATGAATATAAAGAGCCTTATACATGATATAGCTCAATGGAAAGAGATGCGACTGAAATAACGCTAATGCATTTTGGGAATGTTTCCCTTAAGAGCTGAAACATTAAGAGCGCATATAATGCACTTGGCTGATGTCGCGTAACTGAACTCGCTCGTTTTTCTCCCCTTTTGTTATTACAATTTTTATTCATCCAGAGAAATTATATGGTCTGTCAGCTTAGACCTTTTTGCACACATACCGGTTGCTCGCTGCAAAATTTACAGCGTGTGTTTCTGTATCCCTATGCACAAAGAGCATGTTTTTGATTTAAACATGCATGAAAGAGAAATTGTGAAGCAACGAGACATGCTGCGTATTTGCGCAAGTGTCTGGTGAGAATGTCTGCCAGTTTATGTATGGGGTTAATGACATCACTAATGAAATGAGTTACTGCAATGATAACATGCTTGGCTTTCGGCCAGAACGTCTGCTGTTCGTCATTTAAAATACACAGTAAGCACTTAACTACAAATGTTTTTACGCTGCTCTGCGTTTAAGGTAAATGAGAAGCACATTTATCAGTGGTGGAACGCAATGTTCGTCTTTCATGAATGCGACAAAAACAAAAAAAGATTCACACTGACTGGTTAATTAATTTCTAGTGATGCATGGTGCGTATTTATAGATCATCCTTACAGAAAATATGTATTAAATTTACATATAAGCTTAAACCAATATGAGTAAATATCTCCCGGACATACCTAAAAATAATGGATGAGTATTTCCATATCTCTTTCTCACACACAGCTGTGTGTGTGTTGGTGTGGGCAGTCGAGTCATCTCTTCATTATGCTGTGGCAGTGTCTGGTTTCATGCGTTTGACCCGCGTGAGGCCAGTGGGAGTCTAGGAGAGGGGAACAGGTGTGAGGCAGGCAGGCTGGTGGCTGTGCAGATGGCCTCAGCCAGAGGATGTTGCTGCCTGCTAATCCTGGCTCCAAACACACACACACACACACAGTGCTTATCGCTCACCGAACCCTCACCTCTGGCCACCATACACCATGTTTGCCTTTAATCAAGGTACGCTCACTACCTGCACTGTCCATTGGTCTCCAGATCGAATCTCGTGTTGACAGCATGACCAATTCACAGTGGAGAGTGTCATAGTTACAGCAGTTATTGCTGGTCATTGGCCTCTATTTTCTGAATCACACAAATATAAGGGAATAACATATCTTAAAAAACCTGAACTGCATGAACTGCATGACTATGAAAGCAAAAGAAACCCCTTTTGGAAAATAAAATGTAAATCTACTTTAAGATGAGAATGCTCAAGATTACAAAACAAACTCTGACTGATTGTTAAATACAAAAATAAAAAGCATAAATTTGACATGAGCAACACAAGCTGTGAGAACAAGCAAATTTCGTCAAGGGAACAGCAGTTTTTCAAAATCCCTTTGGGTTTTTTTCCGCCTTAAATACAAACGGACTGCCACAGAGGGCAAGGAAAATAAAATTCTACCCTTTCATTTTCAACTTTTACCCATCCAGCCTTTAAACTTTAAAGGCTCAGCTCTTCAGTCAAGAGAGAACTTAAGCGCCAAGAGCAGACTATTCACATCATGATGGATTGAGAAGATGAGCTTGACAATTGTGACAGGAGCAGCTTTTTTAAAAAGCTGGCTAAGTCACAATTGATAAGCACATCTTTCCAATCCATTGTGAAGTCACAGTCGTCAATACAGCTTCTCAATCAACTGTGATATCACAATTGGCAGACTCATTTTGTCAATTCACTGTGATGTCACAGTTGTCAACGGATCAGTTCATCAAATTTGATATCACAATGGTTAAACACACCTTTGTGAAATCACACTTCTCAGATGCATCTTAATCCACAATTGTCATGGATCTTCTCAAAATATATATCACTGTTGTCAAAAACATATTCTAAATTGTGATGTCACAACTGTGACTGATTGTTCTGTCACAATTAAACATAGCTTTTTAATCCAGTGTCATATCTCAGTTGTCAAACGCGTCCTCTCTAAAACGTTATCAACATTTTATAAAGCATCTTCTAAATGCATCATGCTGTCACAATTTTCTTCATGTCTCACACCAGATGTTTACCTGTGCTTGCAATCAAACATTTGATTTGATCAAATTTGCAACGGGTGAGAAGCTCGCAGACTGGCCAGCAACAATTCCAGCTTATTAGACACCGTTAATGTGTTTATAGACGGAGGTGATATTACACTCGGCCAACAGATGACATGCTGATCGCCAGTTAATGTTTGACTGGTTTACTTCATATATTATTATGAATGTTATGATGAATTACTGTAGAAATAAGTTAAATGTCTGTTATATTATTCTTATAATATATTTGAAAAAATAAAATTACGAATTCTAAACAAATCTAGAAGCTGCATTTAAATTCGTACATTAAGACCTAGCCTACGTTTTGTGTTTGGTTTGCAAAACTATAGAATATAAGATAAAGAATTTACGGAGCACGTGAGATAAGAGACAGAACACATAATCCATCTTCATAGAAACATATATAACGTTATAGTTATAAGTTACAGTATTGCAATTTACAACGAGAATTACTGTCATAAATTCTCTTACACAATATTTTCCTTTAGTTACAGGGGAAAACCCGATAAAATATATTTCAAAGCGATAAAGATGATATGAAATGCCATAAAATCCATTTTATTTATTTTATGGAGTAGATTAATGAGCGTAACATGAAAGAAAGCTTGTATGAGCGATGTTTTTCATTGTTTACAAATAGAGGTAAAGAGGTTTTTAATTAATTGTTCAAATCTATAGCAGCGAATCATTACAAAAATGTAAGTGGCCATTTAAAATCATATGGGTAACGTTAAATATGACAATTCTATGTATTATTATGTATAACGTTAGGTGATATTCGCCTTACGTTGTAAATAATATTACATTAAGCAATGTGGGCAAACCGAACATATAACAGACATATAATTTAACAGTATTCTGCGAGAGAAAAATGATATAAAGTGTTTGTCATTTACCCAAATGTAAATAAAGCATCGTAACAAATTTATTAAACGTGGCTAAAGTGTACAGACGGGTAAGTATTAATCTGAGATGACGGGAAATAGAGAAAAAGCCAGTAACGGATAGACTTACACTGAAAAGAGGTAGAAATTCCCACCATGCGTGACGGCGTTGTCAGAGAACAATTAATTTCCTGTCCTCGACTCCGGTTGATATATTAGTGATGTTTCTCAGTCTTAAACGTGTACTTCCAAGATGAAGAAGAAAGTGTGTCCGTCAAACTCCAGTGCACCGCTCTAGAGACGCTCCAGTGTGCAGAAGGGCAGTGAGCCCGAGGCTCGGATGAAGCTCAACCTGACGAGAGGATGATGCTGTGTGTGCGTCGAGCTCAACTCATTTAATGCGGCGATTTCCTTCAACTGTCCGAATACATGAACACGAAACACACAAAAACGTTTGATCCTAGTGTGCGGCAAGCGTCAGAAATATCTGGAGAACAGCGAAGTAGTGAGGAAAACGGTTTCTTCCGAAGAGCCTCTAACGCCCGCCCGGCTGCGCGGAGAAGCTGTGATCCTTTGCCTCTAGTCGGCGAGCTTCGGCGGGAAACCCAGGTGTAGAGTGGGCGGGGCTTTCTCTAGCGGTGGGCGGATCCTGACACAACAGGCATCTGGACATAAATGTGCACAGGTTTACAGGATAAACTCCACATAGTGGAATAAATTAGATTGTATGAGAAACAAAGGGGATGATAACGATACGGTTTGTTGTGATATTTTGCTCTCTCTCTCTCTCTCTCTCTCTCTCTCTCTATCTCTCTCTCTGTAGTAATGGCATTGACATGGATACAGAACAGACACTGCTTAAAGTACCTTTAAAGCGAAAGAAAAGTGATAGTACTGGAGTCTCTCTCTCTCTCTCTCTCTCTATCTCTCTCTCTGTAGTAATGGCATTGACATGGATACAGAACAGACACTGCTTAAAGTACCTTTAAAGCGAAAGAAAAGTGATAGTACTGGAGATTTGAGACTTGCAAAGAAAACCGATATAGCTGAATGTGAAGACCAGGGTGACTCAGAGAGTGGCAATGAATCCGATTCTAGCGTCTCTCTTTCACAGCAACCCGTTCTCATCAATCTGCGTATAAATAACACGACTTTACACTTTCTAATTGCGTGTAATGCATACGCCAAATGCCAATTTTGCGTGCATATGAGAGCATTTCAATTCAAATTCTCTCTCTCTCTCTCTCTCGCTCTCTGTCACACAGCTTGTTTTAACTTAAAGCAAACACTGACCCATAGGCCCCATTTACACCTTGTGTAAACATCTGTTTGGAGAGTGCTACATGTATTACGGAAGCCGTAACAGAATATAGAAATGAAATTGCAATTATTATTATTATTTTTATTCTGCGATGGAAACTTGCTTCGGAAAAACAGATTTAAATGCAAAATAATAATATATTACATAAAAAATAAGTATTCTTTGGTTTTTACACGTATGTTACACGCAAGAGAAACGTAACGCATAGGGTACGAGCAAAGTGTGCTGATGAAAATTTCGTCATCAGCACTGTAGCATAAAACCTGATTCTAACAGTGCATATTTTGTATGCTTAGCTTGCACATGCGCCTTGAACTTATATTTTTTGCAGTAATTAGTCCTGGCTGTTCTGTTTCAAAGTAGAAAAAAATAGAAGACAGATCAAAACAACAACAAACTACTGGAGTTGGCAAAAACAATAGAAAACAATAGAAGTGTGTGAATTAGTTAAGGTGCACTCAAGTTTATTTTAAATGAGGACAAAGACATTTTTTATCGCTCATAAATTTTGCAGAGAAATAGCACAGACTTTAAACAAGGATTAAACTTTCTAGTGTGCATGTGTTGACTGCCTGTGTTTGCGTATGCTATCAAATATAGACCATGCGTTGGACTACATAGTTTATACTTTGAAAAACTAAAGTATACTTCAGGCTTAAATAATAAATGTTCTTCAGGTAGTACAGGTACTCCTCCCCACAACAAGCTGTAAAGAAAGTGTACAAACAAAGAAGACATGGAAACACATTAGTACCAAGTGTAAACGGCAATGTTTCTCAGCTGACCACTTGTGATCAGATCACCCAAGACCTTAATACCAGGTGTAAACGGGGCCATAGATATCCCCAACACCCCCAAGCCAAAAAAAAACAGATTTGTAGTCAATCAATATGAGTTTTTCAATGACCCCTTCTTCAACTTTTACATGTGGTCCCCCCCCCCAATCTGGAATATTTGGTTACATCCTTGGGCAAACACTTCCCCGACCATCTGGACTTCATCTCGGCCCGCCGAGCCAGGAAAAGCAGAAGCGTCGTTTACAGCCTGATGATAACAGCCTCTTTCACACAGACGCCGTTCATGAAGTTAGCAGACTCCCTCTCCCAAATATCGCTTTTAACCCCAACTCGACCCATACGTTGCATGCTTCAAGTGAGATATGTATATTCTGGGGTTTCTTTTACAATAAGGGTCTGCAACTTGATTATGAAATCATTCTGGCAACTACCATTAACTTGGCCGGAGCTCAAAATATGTCTTGTACTCATGTTAACAATGTTTTCCTCTTGTTACAGCTGCTCAAATGAGGATTTATTCATGCAAAGACTGAGCTTAATTCTTGGTATTTATTTTCTCATTTGACAAGTTGTGTTTTCTCAGAGATCATAAAAAGTCTGGAACTCTGACAAAACTTCTCTCACTAGTTCGTGATGTGCAGGGTTGTCTCTTTGTTCCTCTCAGACAAAGACAACTCGGTGAGATGCCTCTCAATTTGGGAGCCTACGAGCCGCCGGCTGAATGAAACACGCTCGTGTCAGATCAGCACAAACAGACCCTACCCTCTATTATCACAAGGACTCAATCCGATCTCTTTTGTGCACAGCGTGCGTTAGAGAAAAGCTTCTTGTGGCAATCACAGGGCAACATCTTGACACCGGAGGCAAAAAGGATGGTGGTTTAGGAAACCTGCAGGGGCACAAGTGGGTGTCGTGTCCACTGATAACAGCACAAGAGACCAGGAAACACACAGTGCTGTTTTTGCCGCTGGGGTTCCTGAAAGTTAGCCGCCCTGGGCGACGGGCTGCACACATACAGGATACCTCGCCACTACTGAGGGAAAAACATGCTGGGCCTGACGCACACAAATGGCCACACAGACTTCCTGCATTTCCCCACCTACCAGTCAGCCACCTGTGGCATGCATGCAATCAAGCCACTGTCTGGGAGCTCTAAAACAACAGCAAAAGTCACTAATGCTGTTGTTTTAGAGCTCCCAGACAGTGGCTGATTTATTCATTTACCCAAATGAGGAACAAAGCGATTTATCTTAAGAAGGAAGTAACTCATATAAAGTTATGCTTGCAATACACATTTATAAAGCACATCCTTTACAGCAAGATAATTAAGAGCCAAATATTACATGTTTAGAAGTTCTGAATGATGGACCAAACAGTTGCTGGTCTCCATTAATTTCCATAGTAAAAAAAAAAAAAAAAAGCACCATCGAAGTCAATGTCTACAACTGTTCAGTTTCCCACATTCTTCAAAATATTTTCTTTTGTGTTCAGCAGAAGAAACAAATTTAACAAGTTTTGTTTTAGAACAACTTGGTGGTGAGTGAGTGATGACAATTTTCACTTTGGGTGAACTATTCCTTTAATAAATGAATTTCAGAGAACCAGCAATACCTGACATTTAAAATTATTTTCTCTATGTAGTATTTCTGTTGTAAACAATTGGAAAAAAATATATAAAAAAAAATATAGACATCTTCTTAGTCAGTAAAGAGCACAAAACTAAATAACAGATAATAAAAGCAGAGTAAACTCAATGAAATATTGGATTTTTAAAACCTTTAAATCTCCAGAGTGCCTCATGCAGTTTAATCCTCCATCAGAGTTGCTATTATCCTTAATGGAAAATAACGTCAATATCAACTGAAAGTGCACACTTTGCCGTTGTGTCCTGTTTTGCTCATTTAAAGTTCTGATTTGCACTGTCCAATCTTTTGCAAAGCAAATTAAATGGATTTATTATTGACAAGGATGCACAAGTTAACTCTATACGGCTACAAAATTGTTTCTGCAAAAGTCATGACTTACTATATTAGAGATTTTTCTTTCCATTGCAGCATCTGTACGACAGACTCATGGTTCACTTGGCATATTATTGAATTCAAATTCCGTCTGGCAGCTCCCACATCCTGAGAGTGAAGGGGAGAATCTAAGTGCGAAGAAATTGACAAGCACTTCTACCTATGCAATAATGTAATTAGCGGGCCGTTCTCCAGAGCTTCACCTAATTCTCCAACCATGTTCTTGTCAGAAGGCCATATATTACTGGATGATTTTTCACACCTTGCCTTTTCTCCTTAAATTAACAAATCACACTTACCTTTACATTTCTTTCTTTCTTTCTTTTTCTTTTTTTCAAAAAATCCCTCGGCCAATTCCTCAGATAAATCAACCAACAGAACTCTCTTTGTGTAAATGAAAATATGGAGGGAAGCAATACAGCACAGTCCTGCCCTTGGGTGTCTCATAAGACAGATCAGGCCAAATTGGCAGATATATAAGTCTCTCAGTGCTGAAGTTTGGGGATCTGGGAGCGTCCTCTGGGTGCTGGGTTCTGTACAGTTCTTTTTGAAGTGCACACATGTGAAAAACCGATCTCAGTGCCTTCAACCAGCCCAGCTCCCATCGGCAATAAAAGTTGACAGACAAGATATATGAAGTGTAACGTTGCCCTGCCTGTCAGTCACAGATGTATAAACACACATACACACTCACACACAGTCTTTCTGAACCGCGCTCCTTGAAATATGTCCCCATCTCTGTGCCATGAGAATGAAAGACAGTGTATTGATTTGCCCAGACCTGCCTTGTTTCAACAACTGGAAGTGCTCTCAGTCAAATGGATTTCCCACACATCAGGAGAAGCCTACTGTCTGTGAAGCAGACAAATTAAGAAGCCAGAAAGAGGAAGCATAAACACACTCTGGCATACATTACATACGAGGACACCCGCTACGCACACACAAACGCATTAGACAAATATGATTTAAGGTAGCCAAGGCCCACTTTTGGCACATAAGTGTTTGTTTGCACCAGGAGAAGACATCAACATAAATGAATCACCATAGTGGAAAGGGATATCAACAAATACGTTTTTTAACAAGGGAGTATTTTCAGCTTGTGTTTACAGGCTTGGCCTACCTCAATTCACATAAACTAAATGAAGCAAAATGTTATGAGGTTCTCAACAGACACAAAACTTAACTATAAACCATATTTTCAGCCATATTTTGATTCTATAATCTGATGTATGTGAGATTGAAATTAGACATTTAAAGTTGAAAAATGCAGGACTTGATTTTATCCATCAATTGATTGGAACAGGAAAAATTGGTGTTCAGGGATTGGAGTGGAGGGGTTTGAAAAGTAAGGGGAATTGGTGACAACAGCTGAAAAGTAGAGTCAAAATCAAGTTATTACATTTTGAGATATTTGTAGTGAAGGTGTAAAGGTTTGTTGCTGTCCAATGGTTAGCACTGTCCTGCTATTGGATAATGCATCATTATGTGCTCAAAAAGCATCTTTCTCCTTTGATGGCCAATTAAAAGTAGGTGTGTATTTTGTCGTAATAACTGTCATAATCAATCATTCAATTTATATGATCATTATATAAGCTGCAAAAGTTTTATATCAGATATCACCTATTTTTTTTACCACTATTTGAAGGCTCTTTACAGCATGAAATGGACTTTTGAAATGGACATTTAGCCCAGTCTTCTGTCATTGACACCCCAGCCATTCATGCTTAGTCAAATGGCATTCATGCCTCAGTATTGATGGGTTTTTGCATCTGGTGTGGCCATAACCAAATATGGCAAAATTTGGCTTTGGTGTGTTAGGTAATGCTAACAGCTTTTATAGACCTCCGTGGTTTAAAGGCTCTGTGAGTCTGATTCTGAGTGCAGTACTTGTAAGTTGCTTTGCTAAGAAAGTGTCTGCTAAGAACATAAATGGTAATTTAATACAAGTTTTTAGGCGGAACTAGACTTGGCTGACTCTAACGTGATGGTGGCTACACAGTAGCCACTGGAACCAAATGAGCTCTGCAGACAATTTATGTGCAAAGCACATCTGACTCTCAAGCTGACTGCTCGAGTCTAGAGACTTCCCACACTCTACAATGAATGGAATAGTTCACCCAAAACTGAAAATACTGTTATTATTTATTCACCCTTATGTCGTTCCAAAGCCATATAACTTTCTTTTCTTCCATGGAACACGAGGTGAATTTTTGAAGAATAGCCACTCCTGGCCACTCAGTATAATGAAAGTAAATGGGGACTGGGACTGTCAAACTTCAAAAGGCACCATAAAAGTATCATTAAATTATACTAAAAGTAGCCCAAACGAATTGTGTACTATATTCCAAGTTTTCTGAAGTCATACAATAGCTTTGTGTGAAGAACAGACTAAAAGTCATTATTCTCAGATAATTTTTCACTTCAGTAGGCTGTTAACTTGCTTCTGAGCTATTGAGTGAATGAGTGAACAAATCATTCAGACAGATTTTGTGAACTGGATCGACCAATTCTAATTTTTTTGGTGTTTTTTTTTCAATTTCCATTGAATTGTAAAGAGTGGCCAGTACATTCATCAAAAATTGTTCCATGGAAGAAAGTTATTCAAGTCTGGGTCAACATGAGGGTGAGAAAATGATGATAGAATCGTTTCGGGGTGAACCATCCCTTTAAACTCACCATGGCACTTTTTTTCCACTAGTAGACAGGAGAAACAGAAAAAGAGAAGCAAAGAAAACAGACTTTGTAAGGGAGGAGAGAGCTGTCTCTGGCTGAGGAAAAGAGAAGAGAAAAGACAGACAGCAGAGGAGCGACACTGCCAAAGGTAGGCCTGATTGGCAGCATCACTTCTCACCATTCATCACACGGGAACTCCAGACTTCCCAAATCCTTCAGCAGATGGAGCGGCCACTCGGCTTAAACACCTGATATGAAGCCATCCGTCATGCTGTAATGCAGCAGTTGGGTCTGCAGCTGGGCCCCCGATACGGTGCGGCACAGCTCTGGCGGGCTTGGAAAGTAGCCTGAGTGCACCCGTGATGGACTAGAGCCAGGCAGGCTGCTCTGCAACACGCTCTCCCCTGATAGCATTCACAGCCCTCCACTGGACCATGGAACAGGTGGATGCAAGAGAGAGAGAGAAAGACGGAGTGACTTCATGCGTAGTGGAGTGGGGGCAAGGTTGAAGCAGAGTGGAGGATAGAAAAATGCACACAGCTTCCTGTGTTGAATACCAATGATTTCAAACCCCCAAGAGCTGTACACCAACCCCACACAGATAAATAATCATTACTGTCCTTTAGACAAGCACAGAAAAGGTGCAGTTTATTTCAGCAAAATAAACCAGGCACAGATGCTCTGTTCGAAAACCTAGTTAGCCGCCTATACTGAGGCAGCATTTTAAGGCAGAATATGTAAAAGCTGTTCCAAGAGGTAGGAAACTTAATTATGCTGCCTACTAAGATACCTCGTTTTACCCAAATTCTAAAGCAAGATCATACATTTTACACAACATCACAAACACTGTTCAAAAACTCAATGTAATCAAACATACATTTTAAAATGTCATTTTTACCTGATATTGCAAAGCCGAATTTTCAGCATCATTACTCGATTCTTCAGTGTCACATGATCCTTCAGAGATCATTTTAATTTTAATATTAAATACATTTTTTTTTCAGGATTCTTTAATGAATAGAAAATTCAAAGGAACTGCAGTTCTTTAAATGAAAATCTTTTGTAAATTTTGGTCAACTCTAAATAAAAATGCAACATTTTTATGTTTATTAGAGTATCGTGTGGTTAGCTTAGCAACATGCTAATAGCAAACTCTATTGAAATCCATTGTAAATTGAACTTGCATACAAAGTGTTCCCAAACTCTCACCTAAGATATACCATCTCAGTTAGGATGCTTCCTTACACCGTGTGTACACCGGACACGAGTGGCTCGGCGCTATGCGACAAAATACCCATTATTATAATCAGTGATTTTGTCTACACTGATGTGGCGTGGCGCTATATGACACGACAACACCCAGACAACGCCTCATTCTATTTATGACGTATACTGACACAAAGTTCAAATGATTTGCAAAGGTCGCTTTGTTGCGTTCATATAAAGTAGACAGCCTCATTAAGCTGTTGTAGTGCGAAGTGACAACTGTGTTCAGTGTAAACACGGGCTGCATCTGAAAACTGGAAAATACTGCCTGGATACATTTCAGGGTAGGAAGGAATCATGGTACATTCGAATCCAATGTTAGTTTCACTTCCTGCCTCCTGAGATACCTTCAACTGGTCGATCTTTGAAGGCAGCATAGATGTATCCTTCACTGCCTTTGATATCCCATAATCCTGTGCATTCCATTCTGCGATGGTTGAGCAAAAAAATAAAGATGGCGTTTGAAAGTTGTATTTGTTGGTCAGTTGTTGTGTAAAAGTATGTTTCTGACCAACTTTTTGCATTTTTTGATATTATTTATAGCAAGAAATAAGTATTATAGTAATTAAATATTCGCTTAATTATCACTAAAGCTCATTCTATTTTGTTGTAGATCATTAAACCGTTACGCTGCCTCAGAAGAATGTCAAAAATCAGTTTCGTGAAGTGCCTTAGTGCACAAACACTGCCTGTGAAGTCATTGCCAGATAAGGCAGCGAGGCAACAAGTCAGCTGCCTAGGTTTTCAGATACAGCACGGTGTTAGAAGGCAGCTGACTATATAGGCAGTGAGTCAGCTTTCTAGGTTTTGGAACAGAGCTAGATGAGTCTGTTTTTCTGTATCTCTCTCTCACACACAGACAAACTGCAGTATATCCTCACACACAGTGGATCTCTCATTAGCCGGAGCTCTGCTGCAGGCTCTGTAGAAGCCTTGAGTCTGAGGACTAATTTGTCAACAAAAACAATTAGGGGGAATGATCCGTTACACTGGTTTTAATGAGTACAGTCAGGTCACAACACTAAAAGTGACAAAGGAAAGGTCATCACGGCACCACTCGGATACCCAGCCACCCACACACACCCACCCATATCACAACTGCTTATGTAAACCGTAATTGTTCAATACTTAAACACAGCATGAACATGCACATCTAAGTGTTCATAAAGACACCATTTCAGCGATGGATTCCACTAATAAAAAGAGTCTACACCGCAATCTGCAGTTTTTCATCACTGAGTAATCACAAACATTTTATGTGAGAGCTTTGTTTATTTCTATGACCTTGGCGAGGCCTTAGTGGATATCTAATAGAGACAGTGGTTGCTGTAGCTATGGTAACCA
>NW_015547654.1:238813-239897 GCF_001515605.1 Sinocyclocheilus anshuiensis
AAAACGAAAGTACTGTAACTCAAAATAAAATGAAAATGGCAAAAAAAAAAACTAACTCAAAATATGAATAAAAACTATAATAGTATCTCAATAAAACTAAAATAACACTGAACTGAATGCTACAATTAACCAAATATCAAACCAAATATAAAAACAGTGAATTTTTACCTTAAAGATTATTTAACCCATAAAAAGTAATTTTGTTGGTATAAATTAATGTATTTAAGTTGATTCAAATATTAAATAATATTTTTGACTGATTGATTTACCTTTTTTTCAGTGTAGTACCCATAGGAAAAAATTTATTGCTCAGTGGTTGCTTTTCCTAAGCTCAGGAGACTTAGATGAGATTCTCATATATCTCTCATTTTAGTATCAACAGCATTTCAGATGTTTCTCCTAAAATTCCTTAGGAGAAATAAAAGTAGACACAAATGAGACATGAGAAATATTTGAGAAAAAAAAGAGTCAAAACTGAGAATGTGGTGGAAGAAACAGAGAATATCTCTTTATTGTCTTGCTGCAATCTCTATCAAGAATCCATTATAGGAATATTTTATTGCTCAGTGGTTGCTCTTTCTAACCTCAGGAGACGTAGTGGTGATTCTCATGTATTTCTCATTTCAGTCTCAACAGTGTCTCAGATGTTTCTCCTAAACATCCTTAGGAGAAATAAAAGTAGACACAACTGAGACATGAGAAAGTTCTGAAAAAAAAAAGGAATCCAAAATAACAATGGGGGAGAAACGTGTGAGAAACATGTAAGATCTCTTCATTGTCTAGCTGTAATCTCTTGCAAGACTCCATTATAAAAATGTTTTACTGCTCAAAGGTTGCTGTTGCTTTTTTTATTGCAATGGGGTTTTTCACCTTTTATGGTCAGGACAGTAGGAGTAGAGACAGGAAACAATTGGGCAGGTGAGAATTGAACAGGAGCAGAAAAGTACCTCTAGCGGGGATTCAAACCCATGTTGTCTGAGGGGCAGCTGTGCCTTCACATCAATGTGCTGCCCACAAGGCTATGGCTCTGACAGAGCTTAATCTATGCTCAGGATACTAAGGGGTGATTCTCTTATATGTCTCA
>NW_015547654.1:240313-263125 GCF_001515605.1 Sinocyclocheilus anshuiensis
TATTTTAGGAGAAACATTAAACTTTTACTAATATTGTAAATACTAAAACTGTAATTTAAATAGGTATTTATTAATATAATTTAAATTGTAGTTTAAATAGCATTAAACATTTCAGAATAACAAGGGTTATTAGTTTAAATGTTTAAATTTATCTTCAATGTCCAGCATTGTATACACCACATTTTCTAAACACACTAGAAAGGACTTACAAGTGCAAGATGTTTAGTATAAGAGCAATACCTTTTTTAAGCAAATGTAACACTAGTGTCCCAGTGTTTTTTGTTTTTTTTTTGCTTTGTTTGGTATTAACATTTTGTCTTGTACAGCCCATTTTGGCATGCATGTAAATATAGGTTATGGTTTCCTCTGTTAATCACTGTGCAATAAAACACTATCTACATAAAACAACTTCAAATATGACAATGCATGTATTGTCTTTGATTGTAGTTGATCTTTGGTGTAGATAAATGACATTGAAGCTAACCAGAGGGAAGAAAAATAAAAATAAAAAAGATCTCTTTACCATTTCAAATATTTATCCTAGACAGAAATGAGGTTACCTTAAGATTGAATGGAAACTTTTGCTTGAGTCTCCTGCTTCTCAAACTTGTCTCCTGAGACAAAAACTCTAACGCATCTGCTACATTACTATTTCCAACAACAAATTATGTGCCTAAGTACATAAACATTATCCCATAAAAAGTAACATTATCCTTATTTCTGCATAATGTCTCTCTCAATATAGCCTTTAACTCAGAATTTATGATTTCCCCCCCTTTATTTAGTGCTTTTCAAGTACTTGACTTGATGCACACTTTGTAAAGTTGTTGAGATCTCTTCTAAAGCATTACAGAAGACAAATATGAGACCCCCAGATTACTTAGCTAAATAGACAAATCTAAGCACAGTGTGTTATTGTTGAGATCTCGAGAAATATCTGAGCACAGTGTGTGATGTTGTTGAGATCTCTTCTGAAGCTTTAAAGGAGACAAATATGAGACCACCAGAGTCTTAAACTAAGGAGAAAAATCTGAGCACAGTGTGTGATGTTGTTGAGATCTCTTCTAAAGCTTTAAAGGAGACAAATATGAGACCACCAGAGTCTTTAGACTAGAAGAAATATCTGAGCACAATGTGTGACGCTGTTGAGATCTTATTTGAAACTTTAGAGGAGACAAATGTGAGACCACCAGAGTCTCTAGCTAAGGAGAAAAATTTTAGCACGGTCATTTGATAAAAATCTTAAATAATAATGTACTATGCAATAATGCCTACTCTTTCCCTTACCAGTTTTAAAAACATCCAGTAAGTATTAAACTGAAAACTGAACTGAAAACTGAAACTGGCATTGAACTGAAAACACTTGCCTGGTATCACTGCATATTATAAATATACCACCACACGGCGTTGTTTATATAGCTGGACTGTGACTACTACTACTAGTTTAATTTATAAGGCTCAAGGTTGCTTTAAAATTCAAATTGCATTCATCGAATTAAAAAAAAAGAGAGAAAGAGATGGAGCGATAATACTGTGAAAAAAGGTGAGCTACTGGTAGTGTGGTGTGGTTGTGTCAGTACGATGGTGTTGCAATTAAGGCATGGCTGATTTGTCTGATCAGGCATGTGAGCAGAGAGACTGGAGCTGTCAAAGACAGCCTGAGCAATTTCTGGAGGTGCAGCCACCTATGAAAGGAAATGTCATCAGAATCGGTGAAAAGCCATTACGTTAGAAGCGTGGAAAATGCTTTGAAGGTAATAATGCACTCGGTAATTAAATGAATATGAATGCCAAGTGTCCGTGCCACTTTGAGAGAGTAATTTTCACAAAGAGATCATTCTCTTATTGTCCAATCAATTGGGGGAGGGCAGAAAAGACTGAAAAAAATGAACTCTTCACACCATCAAGTGCGTTTCGTTGAGCGTAGCCTTTCGGGTTTGTCGAGGGGCCAAGGTTAAGAAGCTGCTGCAAACATAACTCGCATCTGACCATACGCACGCAGCCACACGTGGAGTGTGTGAAACAATGAAGGCAAACATTGCTGCAAAGGATGAATGAATTGATAGAGAAGCATTCGGCCTCTTATCAGATAGCTTTTATTCTCTGGTCTGGTGGATCAGGCCGTTTCATGCAGCGAGAGCTGTGCAGTAGGGAGATAAGGAGAGAGCTTCTACAAAGAGCTCAATATATGAATGCGGTCAATATCCAAGGCATGCAACACTTAGTCACATCATCATGCTTCTCCAGTTGGATGTTATCAGAGTCTGACTAGGACAAAACAGGAGAAAGAAAGAGGGAGCGCAGAACGAGGAGAGAGAGAGATTGTATTAATGTGAACAGTACTCACAGTTGGACAATGCCACCCTCCCAGTGAGATAATTTCCTCTCAAAATTGCAATCAAAGCTGCCGAAACACTTCAGCAACAATATTAACTTAACGGCTCCTAGGGGGGAACTTTTTATCCCTCTGGTTTTTGCCAACCCATCCTTTCTTTTATTCTGCTTTTATTCTGTCGTGCAAAATGCCCTGTCAGTATCCTCAACATTAACGTTTAATCATAAATTTGAAGGATGCTGAACAGAGGGCGTTTTTCATTTTGGGAACAATAAATGTCCTTCAAAGCCTCTTAGCACAAAAAATAACAGTGTCTATCAAAAGTGCTCAGGCAGAAGTATTGAGCAGACCCTTGAATACTTCTTCTGATTACAGAAAAACTGTACATTTTTGACAACAGAAATTTTACATTTTGTATCAGTTATTAAAAATAACTGAATCTTTGTCTATACTTTTTTAATGTAGGATCTGTGAGGTTTAGATGTTACTCTTTCATGGCTCATGAGACTTATGTGAGATCTCAGTTATGCTTTCTTTCCATTTTTTGCTAAAGTACTGAAAGATTCAAACAGACAGAAAGAGACAGTTGTTGACATACATAAAAGGTATAAAATATGTAAAAGATCATTTATACTCTTAATAGTTTAAGAAGCAGTTGACTTTAGTGTCTAGGTAAATTTGATTGTGAGACATTTCTGAGATTCTGCTCCCCGTTTAATCTCCACTAAACAACACAGATTTTTTTAAACTTTAAAATGGTGGTCACACTACACTTTTCGTTCCACTGACTTCCATTGATATGCATGTGAATGCGGGAGACCGGAAACACAAGCTGATGTTTAGAAGTCTTTCATTTCGCTGCGTTCTAAAGTTCAAGTTCGGTGAACTTTGACCTGCGAATTTGTATCACACGAAGACGTGTGACCAGTGCACTGTAAAAAAAAGTCTGTCGTTTTTACAAAGTAATTGTGGCAGCTGTGGTTGCCAGAATAATTTTTTCAAAAATACAGAAAAACTGTAAACACATTTACAGAAATTTTACAGTATAAATCTATAATTTACAAACAAAAAAATAAATAAATAAAAAAATGTATTCAACAAGGCACATTCCTACTAAAATACTAAACACACATGATACTTAAATAATGCAATAAAAATTCATTAAACAACAGAATATGTGGCATAAAACCCAAATGTAAATTGACATTAATTGACTGTAAATTATGTTGATTTGTTGTTTTTACTTTTAAAAACTGTACAATTAACAGCATTTTACTGTAAAATTACATGAGATGTGTGGTAAGATCTGTTACAGTTTTTCTCTGTATATACTGTAGTACAGTAACTTACTGTTAACCTATTAACATTTTTTCCCATAACATTTTTACAATATTTTTTACAGTTAAAATTACACCAAGTTTTTACAGTGTAGAAGATGGATTCAGCACAGCATGAACTTTTAGAAATATAAAAAAGGAAACTATATACAAAAATATATAATTTATATATATATATATATATATATAAAGACACACATTGAATTAAGTTTGCAGTCTGATAATGCAATCATGTATTTGAAGTTTATATATATATATATATATATATATAAAGAAACAAATCTTTGCATGCTAAAAGTCCATGACCATGACTTTAACACAGCAGTGTTTCGGCATGAGTGACTAGCGTAACCAAAATATGTTTATAGAACAACAATTACAAAATATTGCAGTGAAAGTGCGTCATTCCAAACCTTTAGGCCTGCAATGAAGCTTGTGCTTTTTTCTTAAAAAAGCAGTGTTAAACAGTCATAGACGCCCATCTAGCATATGTCTACATAGAAAAACAATTACGAAACAGTGCAGAGGAAGTGTAAACTTCATTTCAAAACCATAAGTGGCCATTCACACAGAACATGTGCTTGTATTGAACAATGTATCAAGACATGTTTTGTAACTTGAGTGCCACGTTTTGAAAAACAATTAAAACGCAGCTCAGTAAAATGCTAAAATGCATTCTATGTGAACATCCCCTTAGACCTGCAGTGAAGCTGGTGCTCTTTTCTCTCTTACACTGAACAGCCGCAAGATTTCCATAATGTGACGCGCTTGTCTGGCTGTCTCTTCTGCAGTGGCACAAGTTGACACCAGGACTATTCTGTTAGTAGAAGAGAAGTCCTCAGACCCGTAGTTTGTATCAACACCTCTATTTGTTATAATTACTTGATTGTGGGGGACGTCTAGGAAAGGTCTAATCAATCTGATTTAATTAAGTGCAGTCAGACAGTTGAAATGAGCAGAATGGAAGTAATAAGCACATATAAATCTGCATATTTGAGCTCGACTAACAATGCCAATTCAAGGCACTTATGCATTTACCATTCTTTTGTCTCCAGATGAAAAAGAAAAGAAAAAAGAAAGCTAAAAAGTGTCTCTCACTTGGAATAAAGTGAAATTAGGGCATTTCATTCTCAAGATATATAACAAAAATCTAATTACAACAAAGTTTTCAGTTTGATTCTTTTTGAAGGATATAAACAAACAGTGCTGCTTCTAATGCAATGTGCTATTATCTATTACTGAACTGAACTGAACTGAACTGCCATGTGTTTCAAGGGCACAGGGAGGGCAGGCGAATTTGCAGCATTACAGCTGGGAATGGTGCAGGGAAAGCTTTGGTTTCTGGTGAAGCTAGGGAGGGGTGTAGACAACATGACAAACCAGAAGAGACAGAGGATCATTAGGTTTCCCTCAGGCCAAGCACAGGCACTCATGGAGAAAGGAAATGCTCACTAGCTCCAGAAAGAAAAGACAAGGTGACTGGTATAAAACTGTCCTGTGCATGACAGCCCCTCATACCAGAGACCACCCCTCTGTTATGGGCTTCAGCGAAAGGTGACATTCAAGCGGCAGCAGAGCTGATACACAGGCCTGTCTGTGCATCTGACAACACTGGCTGGACAACAACTTCAGTTTTTTCATGTTACCATTTGATCAGTAATATATACAAAGCTACATATGTTGATCCAAAACAGCAGGCAGCCAATGGAGGTGGGGACAGTGATATAAAAAGAATAGTTAACCCTCAGGTCATCCAAGATATATTAGAGTTTATTTCTTCATTGGAACAAATTTGGGAAATTTAGCATTACATCGCATTACATCACTTGCTCACCAATGGATCCTCTGCAGTGAATGGGTGCCGTCAGAATGAGAATTCAAACAGCTGATAAAAACATCACAATAATCCACAAGTAATTCACATGACTACAGTCCATCAATAAACATCTCGTGAAACTAAAAGCTGCTTCTTTCCATCATTAAGAAACAACTCCATCATTAACGTATTTAACTTTAGATCACCACTTTTGGCCAAAATACCAGTCTATAATACATAACAATGCTTCTTACAGTGAAAAAGTCCACCCCCTGTTGTCCTCTCACATCAAAATCCACAACATATTTGTTTAGAACTGTTTTGGACACTTTTTGCTTGATTTTTCTCTCCTTATTCAGACAAAATGACTTTTTCACTGAAAAAAGCAATAATAGAGGACGCATATTTTACCCAGAAGCAACAATTTGAAGTTAAAAATGTCTTAATGCTGGATTTGTTTCTTACAAACATACAGCTTTTCTCTTTACAAGATGTTAATTGATGGACTGGAGTTGTGTGGATTACTTATGGATTATTGTGATGTTTTTATCAGCTATTTGGTCTCTCATTCTGACGGCACCCATTTACTGCAGAGGATCCATTGGTGAGCAAGTGATGTAATGCTATATTTCTCAAAATCTGTTCCGATGAAGAAACAAACTCATCTACATCATGGATGTCCTGAGGGTATATGAGTGTAAAATAAGATATAAAATGTGTCTCCTGCAAACTCCAAGGCAAAAACAAAGGTTTGGAGACAACACTAAAATGATTAGTGTCTTAAGGCATTTCTTCAAAGAAATCCTTTTGTGCCACAATTAAATCTTGTTCATTAATGCTATTACTGGGTTTAGCTGATAATCGGAGTCAGAGTCTTCGTAATGATGTACTGTAAATTGGAGTTTAGTAATGTGCTTTAGCAGATAGCAGGTGTTTCTTAACATTAGCACCCTGTCAGGATTAGAAGAGGCATTTAATAAGGCTACATATGCCTTTTGTCTTGTCTCAGCCATGTGTTTACACACGTGTCAGCCAGCATCTCATAAGACAGATTTAGTCTTGTATTGAGTTAATATCTAAAAAGAATAATGCTTAGCATTGACAAACCAGAGACAATCAATGCAGATGATTTGCATCTCATGCAATTGTGGGGTAGGGCTTAATAAATACTAAGCTAATGGTTGGACAATATGGGTTACACTGATATCTGGAGAGCAGGGTGGCCAATATAATACTGATATGTATCCTTTGATTATAGCAAATAAAATGAATTGACAGGAGATGTTCACTATCTGTTGTTAACTCTGTCAGTAGTAGAACTGTGCTCTATTCAGAATTGATTTGAGAATGCATTTTAAATTCCAATAAAATGAATCCATTTTAACTTTTATAAGAGCAAACAGGAATTATACTGAAAATATAGTTAGAATTGAACTTAACTGAAATTCATATAGCCCAAACAATTACTTTTTTTTTTTAAAAGGAAGACACATTAATTAAAAGAACGCTTCATTTCCCAGAATGCCACTAGGCTGAATGACTATACCTTAATCAGGCAATGATATCATTCTATCACTATACAAAACTACACCTCTTTCTTTCCGATCGCCCCCATCTGTATTCTATTTATGTGAGATTGTTTCAGATTGAGTAGTCTGATGAGGTTTATGGTGTGCTCAATAAATGTAGGAAACATGAGACAATGTAATAAATCATGCCAAATATGCCTATCTCTCAGCCAGGACGGTTCTGTAGGAAACTGCAATGCTACACTTGGACAATGTTGACAGTATGAGGTATGCATATCTCATCACAGCCAGCCCATCTTCTCTGCACACACATATACAAAATAACACACAATATATACATACAGTATACAGTACACACACAGAGATAAATAAATACAAGCATTTTCCAATTGAAAAACTGTACCAATGATAGGATATACAGTATGCTAAACTGAAAAACACCCAAAAAAAACTATTGGAATAAGGGTCACATTTAAGAGAAATTACATTGTTTCTGGTCGACAAGGAGTGGCATACAAAGAGTAGGGTCATATTGAGGATAACAAGCGCAGAGTTGATTGGGAGGTACAGGGTAAAAGTGTGATGTATTGATTGTGTTTGACAGTTTTTGTCGTAAGAACTCTGAGTCACAGGTTTCTTTCCATGAATCCTAGTATCCGTAAGGATACAACAAATTCCAGATCCATAAAACAATTCCATAAAAGCAAAACACAATTTTTAAAGGCAACAATCTTCAAATGACATGCTCACTTCTTTCCAAGAGACTTGGAAATGGATGGAGAAATCTGATTAATCACATTTCCATAATTGACCATAAATTACTTTCCTCTACTAAAATCATAAAATATCCAATAACCTAAAGAGCTTGTTTTCTCCACCACAGGAGCTCTCAATTGGCTGTCTCCTCCCTTCCCAAACCAGCCTAAGATGAATATGAGGTGATTACCCCCAAAGTCCTGCTGGGGAGGCCCAGCTCTGTGTGCTGCTTATTAAACATAAGTACCATGTAACCTCCATGCACTAACTCAAGGGACGTGTTATTGGTCCCCGGTGAAAACGCAGGGGTCAAAGGGTCCTGGAGATGGGTTGTGCTGTGTTGAGCTCATCCTGGGGAGACACCAGCTGACAGCTGCCACAAATCTGACACACGCACATAAACATTCACGCACCAACACACACTGATACACACACACACACACACACACACACACACCAGGCAGTCTGTCAGCATAAGGTGCACGCTCCATGGCAAATGCGGCCCAATCAATACTCATTGGAAGAGAGAGGATGAATAGAACAGTAATGAGGGAGAAGAATTGGGTGAAAGGCTCATTTCTCTCTCTCTCTTTCTCTCTCTCTGAGCATTTTCTAGAGATTTCAAGCCTGTTTTTGGTAGATAAAAACAGAAATAAATCAAAACATTCCCATCTTTTTAAATATTCTTTTCAATATAAATTTGAAGGGTTTATTTTTCAATAATGTACGGCTGAAAATCAGATTTTTCTGTACTATATTTTATGGCTTGGCATCTTTTACATGGCATATCAAAGCCCTTAAACGTTGCCATTGTCATGAAAATCCACAAATGTCTTTAGGATCAGCTTTAAAAATGAAATGAAATGAAATAAAATAAAACAAAACATGGACTGATAAAAGACACAAAACACATACTGTATTAAAAAAAGCATAGAAATGTAGAAAACTGGTTGCAGTGGGACATTGATTTATACAGTTTTGTTTCATTACTAAAATATTAAACCACAAAATAGCACTTTTTGAATGAATTATTTTCTTTTATTTTTAGGGAACTATAATGAATATTAAAACAAAAGTCATAATCTAACCCTTTCTGAAGGTACTAATATGCACTTTTAAAGTACTAACAAGTAACTTTAATATACTAACGTATCATTGAGGAGTAAATAAAGTATAAAGATGTACCTTTTAGCTTTTGAAACTTACGGTACTGCCCCAGTGACAGCTTTCTACCTTTTTTTCTGAGAGTTCAGCTACTGTCATGTGAAAAACAGCAGGGCTCTACACCCATCATATCTTTACCGTTCACACTCATTTAATTAATACTGAGTTCTCTGTCTGCATTGTCCCAGTCCGCCAGGCCACTGCTTGTTATAATAATAGGCTTGCTTTGTAGCTTCTGAAGGACAGACATTAATATTTGAGAGCATTTAAACCCATTAGGCTGTTTGCGGGAGAGAGGAGAGCATGTTTTTTAACTCTGTTGAGAGAGTGTGTGGTAAGAGGTTATCATCTGCTAAGTAAATAAAGGAGCACACAGTATCTCTCATTCCTGTGATTCCTGGAAGCGGCTAAAATGTGGCGAGCAGGATCTGGTTTTAAAGAGCGACTGAAACTCTTTATTAGACAGCAGTGCAGTGCTATTATCGTTTCCTAAATGAATTATTCAAAATGAAGTATTGCCTCGGAGATGCTCCTTGCCTCGGCGTCTGTTTTCGTGAGGGTTTGTGAGTGTGTGTTTCCGAGGTTCCGAGATTAGCTTTTTCTTGGCCTCTAAGCGAGCACATCTGCAGTCAAGGCTTCACATCTGGTTCTCACATTTTCACCTTGCGCTGCTGAGAGGGAGCAAAAGAGAAAAGAGTAAAAGAGAGAGACGGAGATAAGCACTGAAGCAGTGAGAAACCAATCATTACACTTGAACAGAGGGGCAAATTCAGTTGTGTCTTTTTTGCGTATTCACAAAGCAACCACAATTTAGTTTAACCCTCAATTTGCCTTTTTAATTTAGTTTTAGTAAATAGGCTAACGGCCATGATTTAAAAATGTTTAACAATGTTAACTTTCTCATCACAATAATGTTACTGTCGTATGTTTAATGCATGTGGTAATGTCCAATTTTATTTTATTTTACTTAGTTTTGAGGCTGGGTTTTACCAGTTATGTTAGTTTTTTTTCTTCACTTAAATTTTGTTCAAATTTAGATTTTGGTTTTCCTTTTGTTAAATTGTGCACAAAAAAATAACACTGATTTAAACAGTACATATTACAATTAAAAAGTCACTGCCGTTCTTTTCAGCACAAACATGTCTCATTTCTATGTAAATTAAGTACTATTTGCTTGTCGCAATTATTATTAATGTTGTGCTATAATCACCCACAGAAAGCAGGCTATAAACAGAATTCCTTATTTCCTACAGATCATATCAATCATTCTATCAGTTATATCCATGCTCAGTGTAGACAAGCGTGCCTTTGGCAATTTTAGGACTGAGAACTGAACTACAGTAGGCTACAAGACTGGAAATTGTGCCGTGCAAATTGCATTTTTTTTGGGGCATGTTTGCACCTGTTTTCCACAATTTAATTGAGTAAACCAACCTCTAAAATGACGCAAACAGCGCTATCAGCGTGTGCAATTCATTCTTAGTGAGTTCCCCTTTAGTATTTCTTTCCCTGTTCCCACACTTCCCCCATTTTCCTCACTCTCTGTGTGTCCCCTCCCCATCTCACCTGGAATCAAAATCAGTCCGTTTTGTCATTACTTTGGCAAATCTTCCTCAGCTATGATTTATCATTTAAGAAGTAAAGCATCTTCATGTGGGTTGGCTGTTTAGCCAGGGAAAGCTTCCAGCTCCTATTCAACTCCTTACCCTACAGCAGATGTTTTGAACTCCTCTATGCACAGCCCAGCCTGGATTCCATGCTCCCTTCCAAGCTGCGTTGACCCTGGCGACCCTGTAATTGGTGGAATAATTTGCCCTGGTTTACATAAACACTCCCTGAAAGGCCGATTCTGTGGAGCTCTCCCGGAGGCTGAGCTGCATCATGGATCTGCGCAGTGGGAGAGTGAGCGAGACTTCAGGCCTCCAGTGACACACCGATACTCAGACTGATGCAATAACAACTGTGTCCATCAGCACACATGGTGTAATGGTCTTCAAGGAACATTACCGACGAAGTAAAAAGAGCCTGTTCAGAATTTAGTTATGAAACTTGATGGTTCTGGATGCACTGATCGACTGGAGAAACAATAGGCACTCGAGAGACTTGTGTTTGATGGCTAACACAGTTGAAATATAACTAATGTAAAACTGAAGCACGGTTAGCATATGAAAAATCTCTTTCTTCTCGTAAAGATCCCATGATGAATACTATTTTTTATTCCTGTTGTTGATATATTGCCTATTGAGACATCGCTTGTGCCTTTTTTGACCAGCTAACAGCATTTTGTTTGTGCCAAAGATGTGAACCAGCCATATTACCAACATTTTCATTATACAGCGCATTTTATTGAACAAATATTGAACACACTTCTAATACAATAATACAATACAAGTCTAATACAAGTCAATCAATTCGGTCCCCAATTTTATTTTAGATAAAGTGCAAATTTTGTATGTGTACATACAACTTTTTAAGGAGTATGCTAGCATAAATAATAGCCTCAATGCTAACAGACAATCAGTGAAAGCTGCAAAACTCCTACACAAGTGCTTCTTTCTTCACGTTCTTCAAGTACTGCACACTTCCATTTATAACCAAGAGGATGATACTTGTGTGGTTCAAAATGTCACACGGCTTTCATACTTCAATGTCAAGAACGAACAACTCCAAAGTGTGCTCTGCTGTCCCGTCTGCAATTACTAGCCACCGTTTGCGCTTGAATTAGCCACTTCGATCTTCTGAACATGTGTTAACGTTGTAATCAATCTTATTCCATATTAGTTTTGACAAATTTCAGCAAATGGACGTAAGCGTTTGTGAAGCGTACAGGCACAGCCGTACGGGGATAGAATGGGTTCCATATGTAGACACGGGTCCTCACCAGCACCTTGTTTGCTCTTTCCCTAATTGCAGCAGTTACATGTAAGGAAAAAAAGCCTGGCAGGCTGAATGTAATGACAGAAACATGGAAATTATTAGACTCTTGAAAAATAGAAATGGTCTCATATCGTAGTTCAGACATTTTTATTCCCTGTGATAACTACGCAACACACATACTCTTATTTCTCCTGTATGTATATGCATATATACACATACAGTATATATATGCAAGCATCTGTGCATGTATTTGTACATGTAGCTGTGTGTTATTTACCCCTCTCTCCTGTCAGGATTAAAAATGGATGACAAGACCACTCTCACTTCTCTATTACCTTTTTCTTGATTACCCTTTTCTTCTCGCCGTTATACGGTCCAACCAGCCAGTTCATCAAATATTAAAGAACAGCAGTGTCTATTAATGCTGCCAGGGCAATTGAAATATGTGTGATGGATTTTTACTGCAGTAGTGCAGAATGTCTCTCTCAGTGGCCCCCTGGGATCCCCCTCCAGCTGTTTAATCCATAGCTCCATCACAAGCGCGTGAGGATGGGGTCGACCTCCACCAAATGTCTTCATTTCTCCCCATATCTTCCTCCCCCCTTGGGATAATGGCTAACGAGGCCATTTCGGTAATAACGCTGAAAGACTGAATCAGAGCAGAAACTCTCACAGGAAGGTCAGGGCCATTGTTGCCACGTTAGGAAGGTGAGTGATTGATAGAGGTGCGTCTCACATCACGTCATTCGCTTTCCATCCACGTGTGCTCTGTAAAATCACATATGAATATTCTATGCCGTTAGCGAGCCGAGCTAATGAGATGAAAGGTTTTATGAGTGCTATAATGTCTCAAGGAGCATTTCATTTGATTGCGCTCTGACGTAAGAGGATGCACCAAATGAATGAATCACGGTCACCTATGTGATGTTTATCGAACTGCATAGATTCAAAGAATCACGTTCAATAGGTTGGTGATATGTTCCGTCAATTTTCGCTGATGACTCACACAGCAAGGTACGGCATGATCATCTGTTCACATCTTCATACTTCCTGTTGTGTTTAATTTTGGAACATATAAATGTTGACGGAAGCTGGAGAAATCACAGGTACTGCATTTGAGGAAATTAGGTTTAGGCGCTGGTTGGTAACATTTCTTCACTGAACTCTAACTGCAGCATCAACACTGCAGGTTTCTGGCTTTTTTTGTGTTCTGAAGATGTACGAAGGTCTTACGGGTTTGGAACGATACAAGGGTGAGTAATTAATGACATAATTTTAATTTTTTGGGTGAACTATCCCTTTAACATATTTATTGACATATCACTTAAGACTTACTGATATAAAATAATAATTACACTTTATTTGGAGTATTTCTTTATTGCACAACACAGTTCTTAATATTATGCCTAAAATGTGGTTTAAATGCAAGATATAAGTATATCTTTAGTTGGAACTCAGCACTACTTCGCACAATTAAAATGCATTAAGCACAAAATTAGTTTTTCCAATTTTGCACACTTTAAGTATACCAGTTTAATATACCAAAAGTAGAACTGCAGGACATTTTTTAGTAAGCACATAAATATGTAAAGGTATTTGTAGTATGTTGTTGTAAATTTTTCTAACTGTTCGATGGAAAATAAGAACAATTCAGACAGTAAGGTATCTGGAATTATTTGACTCACTGATCCATAGTTTCAGTATTTCATACGTATCACATATACACAATATTTTTGCCTCTCTTCTGAGGGTTTCTTACTTTTAGACTAGCTGATTACAAAATTTCTACAAAAACGTCAGTGAAATTAGTAATAGTGCACATCCCTAATCTCAATAGTTAGTTGACATATAGTGGCACATTAATGAGAATTACTTGACATGCAGTTGCAAAATCACTTATAGTTAGTAGAATGTCTAAAGTGAACTATTGAAATAAAACATAGCCAACCATCCTAGTCATTTTGTGGATTGAATAAGCACAATTAATCATTAGACTAAACAACGGAGTGCCATGGCCTTCCAGGAAACTGAATTCAAATGGCAACATGTCAGTCATCTCATCTTCTGGTGGTCCACTTTAATTCAAAGGATGTGAGAAGGAAAAATACGGCCCACTGACCACGGACAGTGGCGGCTTGGCCCTGTCGCGGCAGAATGCAGAAGGCCACCGCAATTATCGCAGATTGATTTAGCGCTCTCAGAGCAGAGGTGACCAGCTGTGCGTAGCATCAGGTTAATTATGACCGCGTGCATGCACTAATAGAAATCCTCTTTTGCAGCGTGCCACAGATGTGCTCACTAAATCACACACGGTATTAATTCCGCTCCTTCGTCCTCTCAGCCCAACCGAGGCTGCATGGAGCTCCGCGCCTCCCCCCCCCCTGGGTCATCCGTCCTATATGTGTGGAGGAGGGCAGACACAAACGCACCTCACGCTCTCTAATCACAGGTGTGCGGATAGGAACATCACTCCTCTCCTTCACCTCACACTTTTCCCTAACAATTAAGACCCCATTTTAAATGTCATTAATCAGCGGGTTGCATGGCAAGATCCAATTCATATCTGTCAGATGCACTGGGCAGAAACTAATAAGGGAGCAATTACCTGAAAGGAACCCTACATGGCAGAGATGTCTATGACAGTGTGTTTTAATACAATGAGCTTACTGTATTGTAAGAGCCAGTACCAGAATCAGTTATTTGCGTCTCTCTCTCCCTCAAGAAAACACAATAGAAGTGAGCAAGAAACATCCACGGATACCAGAAGACTAAAACAGATCAAGATGTTTTCCGAAGCGGCGAGGGAAAACAGCTGCGCTTCAGAGATTTGAATCTCTGCGTAAGTAGATAACGCTCTTTCTTTGCCGTTCCCTGCAAAAGCAACACAAATCAGATCTGTGAAAGGACAACAGCTTTTTAGGGGGTGTAGTATTAATGTTGCTACGAAAAGGCAGTATAGATAATTTCTTTAGTATTGTGACGTATAATGGTTTATTCGGAAAAGAAAAAATGTAGTTCTATTCATTGGTTGTTGATTGGATTTTGTGATGTGAGCGTTGTGCTCAAAAGTGGAGGCAGTTGAGCATTAGCTTGCAGAAGCTAGTTTATAAGGACTAAATGACTGGAGAAGACCTGCGTACATCACCAAAAAGAAATTCTGATGTTTCACCAGAAGATCATGTTTGATTAATCATTACAAAGTCAAAACAGTTTTAAGCATATGCACAGATGAACTGTTCACAATAAGATCTATAACATTGAATTTAAGGATTAGTTTGGCTATAGACATTTGTTTTTGCCTCTGAACCGTTCTAAAGGCAGTATCAACTACGAATGTTGCATATGGTTAGTGATGTACTCCAATGAGGCAACTTCTCAGATGAGCTCTGTGCCGAGAGAGATGAAATATAATACAGTGTTGAGAAAGGATCCCATTACAAATAAACAGGCAGCATGACTCAGGCCTCACACTGGTGAGTGCTGGTTTCCTTTGGAAAACAAATAAATAATCCCAAAGTTTCTCCCTTTCTTGGCAAGTACATGAATAGAAGTGTGTGGTTTTTATTAGTGTCACTGGAGAAACAGCAGAAAATTTTCTTTTTCTTTGTATAAGATGTGCCTGAAAAGAAAGCCTTGTTTAATGGAGGACAACATATGTATTAACAAATAGATTTACAAACCATTTTTTTTACTATCTATCATTAGTTTTAAATGTTCCATTTAGTGACTAAAGTACATTAATTAAAACTCAGCTTATTTAACTTTCTTAATGAAAACACATTTTGAAATGTGGCTTATCTACCTAGAAAGGATTTTATTTACCTGAAAGATACTTTTGAGTTATTTCAAGGCTATATGTTTTTTTTTTACTTCACACGTGGCTAAATGTGCCGTGATATTTGGCCTTCAGCTGGGTTTGTAGATACTTAGTTTGGCAGAACTTTGTCACTTTGCTTTTGTGCAGGTGATGTTAAATGATTTCAAAGCTTCATACTTCACATTTTCCTCCTCCGTGAATACAATTATCTACTCTAAAATACCCTTCTTTTAATACGCATCAGCCTTGAGAGGGGAAGAAAAACACATAAGATATATATTTATATATTAACGGACACATTCACAACAGCTTCCCCATTAAAATCGGTGCTTATTCGCTTTGCTTAGCATTAGTAGAATTTAATAATAGAAAGTAAATTACAGTGATCCTTTTGAGGACGGACAGGTTAATGGTATTATGAAGAGTGGGAGTGGAAAATAGAGAAACGAAAAGGGGAACAGATGAAAGGTCATTCATAGCACCTGTGGATGCTGGGCAAACAAATGGAGAGTGGACACAGTCTGGACAGGACTATCACACACACACACACACCCACACACACACACACACACACACACAGAATGCATTGCACCAACCTGCTAAGCCAAATGCAGTGGTTCTCAACTCCAGTATTGGAAGACCCTTGCATTGCACATTTTGGATGTCTTTTACATGTGATTCAACCCATCATATAATAGAAGCCCCTTAAACCGAATAGAGCATGTTAAATGAGACAGACATCCAGAATGTGCAGTGTTATGTGTCCCCAAGCACACACACACACACACTCCAAACACACAAACAGAATGTTCTTTTGTGCTGTGCAATAATATATATAAACATACCTTGCTGTTTGAAACATGAGCTAACATTTACAGAATGTTTTACCAACCTATTGAACCTATTGATTCTTGAACTATTTAAATCAAATAATTTTCTAATTATTAAAGACTCTTGAAAAAACGCACATGGTTAATAATAAACATATTATTGAAAATAAGAAATGTTCTTTGAGCAGCAAATTAGAATGATTTCTGAAGGATCAAGTGACACTGAAGACTAGAGTAATGATGCTGAAAATTCAATTTTGCAATTACACTGAAAAAAAATTATAATGTAAGTGGTTACAAACAATTTATTTTAGCTACATTTAAAAAAATTGAAAGTTTGAAAGCTTGTCAACTAAATTTATTTAAATGTATCTAAAATAAATAGATTGCAAACACTTACCTTAAAAAAATAATAAATTCAATGAATAATTTTTTTTCAGTGTACAGGGATAAATTAGGGAAAAAACTTACTGTTTTTACAGCGTTTTTGATCAAATAAATGCAGCCTGGATGAGAATAAGAGACATTTTTCAAAAACAACGCAAACTTTAAATGGTAGTTGAATCTGTTATTGTTCAATCAATTAAAAAAGAAACAAACACACACAAAAAAAAATTGTGTAAAAAACAAGGATATTCAACAGAATTGACCAAACTGTGAAAAATACTTTCTGTACTACATCTTGTGTGAGGGGAGGGTAACATCAGCCAAAGTCAGCCGATGAATCGCTCAAAATAAGCCCACAAATGAGTATTAGTGAGCAAATTTAGTCAATTTGATTTCATATTGACTTCAAGCCAAAATAATTGCTTTCACTTATATGAAATGAAAGCTAAATGATGTGATGCATTGTGTGTGTGTGTGTGTGTGTGTGTGTGTGTTAATCAGAGGCTCACATCCTCTAAAGTGAACTCGATATTAATGATATTGAATCTCTGTACATATGTGTTGCTGTACACATGTGGGTATTTTCATTTGTATGTGATACATGCATAAATATACGCTGGTTTGCATGAGACAATAAATCTCTATGTAAGAGATCTATTGTGCACACATCCATCAGTCTGTGCATGTTTAGGCCATTAAAGGCATTAATTTGAGCTCTGTGTTTATTTGGAAGTTAGTTCTTCCACTCAGGATGACACTGATCACAGAAGAAGGATCATGGGAAGGAAGAGCGCTTGTAGGATCCAGTTGCTTTGTTAGTTCTACAGTGCAAGAGACAGAAAGAGTGGAAAAGAATAACGAGGATTGTGCCGTATGCTTCCCTGGCCTCGGAGGAGCCGGATGACCCCACTTTGATCATACACTTCCAATCAGACTGTTTCAGCAAGCCGCAGTCTACAAGACCTCAAACAGCTGCCAGACAATACATCCCCATTACCATGAAATACACATCAAATTCATATGTCGCCAGGGCTACAAAGGCCAAAAGGTTTTGATAAAAGTGCTCCACACCAGGCTATGAAGGAGCATGAGGCAAGTTCATCAGGAAAATAAGTGCTGCCCTCCAAACAAGCAGTCAGAACAGCGTCTCTGTGCAGCCAGAAAAAAAAAACAAAAAAAATTAGTTGAAAAGGTTAAAGAAAGCACTTGACATTAAAATTTAAGAACAACCAGACAAGTCATGCCTGATGAAAATGTGCCCCTTCAGAAATGTAAGTCACATTTTAAGTACAATAAAAAAAATAAAAAAAAAAATTATAATAGCATATATACACATTGTTTTTGACTATCTTCTGAGGGGTTCTTACTTTTAGACTACTTGACTAGTAAGTTACTATATATATATATATATATATATACATACAGTATACCATACAGTATATACACACACACACACACACACACACACAAATCTACTTTCTTAAAAATGTTTAAAAATAATTTGGTCTTAAAATAATTTATTTATGAAAAAAAGTTCAAAAGAAATAATATTCCTTTAAAACACTAGATCATAATAATGAATAATAATAATGAATTTAATAAAAGATGCATTGGGGTAACTGTAACACTTTAAAAATATATGCATTCACTCTATCTCAAGTTAGAACATGCCTCAGTTTTAATATAATTGTTTTAATATTTATTATTATTACGAAAATAGATGTTTTCCTAAAATTAAAGCCTTTTAATTGACAATATATTGACAGCTGATGAGTCGAGTATCATAAAGCTGTTTCATTCTTCAGAATATCTTTTTTTTTTTTTTTGTATTTATTAACTAATATTGAATTTGCCCCCGATTGAAATATTGTATAGTAGCTGTCAGGCACAATATCAGCATCTTTTAAATATCAATTTGGATATGAAAATATATATTTAACACTCTCTTTTTTAATTTATTGACTTAGCATATGTTGAGCGTTATCACTAAAACGTGGATGTGATTGAAAAAAAAATTAGGGTAACAACTGGCCTATGTTTTAACTTATCCCGGTCTCCCCTACTGTAAGTTTAAAAAAGGTGTTTTTGCTATGTATAAAATCACCTATGCAACGACTTCTGAACAAAATCACACTGCTATAAACTAACACATAAAAGATGATGCTGTGTATGATATACAAATGTTTCATCTCATGTAGGGCAAAATCGGTATCTGAATTATTTTTCTTTAACTTTATGGTCATTGTAAATCAATGAAACCTGAATTTTAAGGAAGAAATGCAGTATTTGCATACACCACATATGATTAATTAGGCCTTGCTGGTGAAACAGAAGTCATCATGCCTTCATGCAAATCTGTTCTGCATTACCACATTCCCTCTTTGATCTGGGATAACCGGTGGATTAATCTATGTGATTCCTCCCTCAGTATATAATATCATCAGACCAAATGTAGCATATTTCAGAACATTTCATGTAAGACATAAATAGTAAAGAGCTTCTAGTAATTCTGGAAGCATAGATTTCTGTTTTTGCATTTAAGATACAATTTTTGACTCTGCATTGTTAATGCCTTTCAGAGGATGATAGAAAAGCTGCAGTATGGTGAAAATGAAAAGAAAAGCACAGTGTTTTTCTGCCACTATAGCAGTGAAGGCACAAATGCTTCAAATCAAAAATGCAATGACTCGACAGCCTGCCAATGCCTGTTCTACTGACAGGCCACAATTTTCAACTCAAAACCGTACCCTTCTACAAGGCGCATGAGGGCACTCCTCTCATTGGCTGGTACCTTCTACAGTAATACATTACAGTTGAAGATGGGCTAAGGGCTGTGTAAGCTGCCTTTTAGAATGGCAGCCACTTAGCCAGAAAGCTGGGGAATAATAAGCAGTCTTGATGGAAGAAGTGGCATGCATAACATTTGCTCAGCTAAACCATTTCAGCTGCGGTTTCTAGGCTTTTTTTTTACTCGGTCCTTTGAATGATATGACCGATAAGAAGTTTGATACACACTTGGCAAATGTGAGGATGTTAACAGAAAGGAAGAGAAAAGAAGACTTCCATGAGAATAAAAAGGGGGAAAAAGCACTCAAATAATATAAAAGGGACATATCACATTAAACTGTACTACTTATTTAGTTTCTATTATGTTTTATAAACATTATTTATATATAACATGCTTATACATAATTAAATACAGTATATATATATATATATACACACACACACACACATATACACACATATACAACAGTTCTTTCTGGTCCTCGAATCTGATTGGCTGAGAGGAGTGCGATATTCTAGTGATAACAGAACTCCAACTGTTTCACCGTTTGTATAATTCCTCTTGCAGTATTTCTCACAGCAAGTGTTGAGCAAGCTTTTAATACAGTAGTACAATAACGTTCAACGTTCAACAATAACATACTCAACGTTTCTTCGCTACTAGTTCTAAAGTGACATTTTCGAATTAGTAACGAAGCCTTGGGCTCAGCTGTTAAACTGTCAACTTGAGATCTGAGATCTGAGATCACAAA
Source organism: Sinocyclocheilus anshuiensis (assembly GCF_001515605.1). Lineage (NCBI taxonomy): Eukaryota > Metazoa > Chordata > Actinopteri > Cypriniformes > Cyprinidae > Sinocyclocheilus > Sinocyclocheilus anshuiensis. The sequence continues at coordinate 260,701 of NW_015547654.1, forward strand.
AGAGGGTTTTTAAAGACTCTGTTGTTGTTTCTTATGTATTCACACACTCGTGCCGTCAAACTGTTGTATAAATGCAATATCACACTGGTAGCCATGCGATATGGTTGTATAGGCCTATCGGCATGCTGTGATTACCTATGACAGAATCACAGTCGTGCCGATACACAACTATATCGCACTGCTACTATATACAGTACATATAATTCCTCAGATTAGCATTGAAAATACAGCAAAGTTGAAAAAATATATATACATACAAATAAAAATTGTAAACATAAATATACATACAAGAATAAACAACTCATCACATCATCACATCTGTTTAAACAGAATCTAGCTCTGCAGAAATAACAGAAGCTCTGCAGAAGTTCAAATAATATACTTTTTTACTTAATAATTTAAGCAACAAAAATACAAGCTTCACATGTTTGCTTGTAACCCCCCCAGCACAACAACCCCATAGGCTTCTAGTTTAAGTTCATTGCTGTAAACATATTTTTTGTTTGTTTTTATAAACCGAGGAACGCCACAGATTCTGTCAGTTGTTTTAACCAAGAATATTCCTTTGCATAGTTTAAACTTAGCCTTGATATAGTCATACAAACAAATGTTTCACTTAATGTACATTTAAAAAAATGCAGCGGTATTGTGGGAGAAATGAAAAAAAAAAACATTACCCATGCAGCATGAGAACATACAGCAGAGTGCATGAATAAATCTTAACCAGTGTACATCTCCACTTAAGGCAGGCTAAGGTATTCATCAGTAAAGAGAACAGTCTGCGCCACAGTCACTTTATTCAGGGGAAGTATATCTGCGGCTTTGTACACAAGGTTGTCAAACACTTAAATGCCATGGAAACATTACGGCAGGTATCTGGAAAGAACTTGATGACATTTTTTCTGCAACATTATGTCTACCCACACTATCACAGAGCACACTATACTGATTCACACATACGTACACACCAGCTGCAGAACATATGGACCTTCACAGAGGAACATCCGCAGAAGCGAGAAATAGAGAGAGAGAAAGTGCAGTCTAGGAGCGTGGCAGCAACATTTGAGTCTAGATTCAGCTGCACCCCTGCCACATGGGAGAGAAAGACAGATAGAGAGAGAAACAAAAAAAGAGAGAACAAAAATAATACTCCATGCCTTCCTGTAAAACCTCTCCGATCAGGGCACACATGCTTGGCCAGGTACCAGCTCTCGTAGCTATTTAAAGCAGTTTCATTACGTTTTTAGGGAGATAGCAACAGCCACTGACACAGATGTTGAAACAGGGATTTTTTTTCCCGGCGCGCTCTTGGTGCACCTGTGCACATTTAGTGCCAAATTCCTGTTGTGTCTAAATGGGAGGTCCAAACATTCCACCCGCTTAAAGCATGAAAACAAATATCACATTATTACTTATTATGAGCAGGCTCTGGGGTGGGCGTTTTGGCTGCAGCCCAGTATCTGAATGATGAGAGGGGTCATGTGAGTACTCACACAGACACACACACGTCAGGGAGCGGGATTGTATATACAGTGTGTTCAAGAACACTCGCCGTTAAACAAACCTTAAACAAACCATCAGTGTGTTTCAGTATCAGCACATTTATGTATCATCAGGTAATGTACAGAAGTGGAGGAGAGCATGTTAACAACCACTGACATCCGTAAGGAAATACGCCCATTATCTAAAAAAATAAAAATCATAAAACATGGCAAAAAATAGATTTTTCTAAGGCAAACGTCGCTATTGCTCATAAAAGTCAGGAATTCCAACAAACTTCTAAAAATACGTATTAAACTTAAAGGGATAGTTCACCCAAAAAACAAAATTCTGTCATCATTTACACATCATCAAGTTGTTCCAAACCTGTATAAGTTTCTTTCTTCTGTTAAACACAAAAGATCATATTTTGAAGAAAGTTTGTAAACAAAAGCTGACAGTAGCCATTGACTTCTACAGTATGAAAAAAAATACTATGGAAGTCAGCAGCTAATTCTAATCAAATTTTACACAATATAGAAAAAAAACCCTCAAACAATGCTATGTTTGACAGTTTACATTTAAATAAGGAAAGCATCAATACAATTCTGGTGTAAACTATTATTGTTTTTAAAGAATAACTGTGCATGTGCATTAGATGCTGGCCACAGATGTAAAAACAGAAGAAATAAACATGCACAATTAAATATCCAATACTGACCAATACAACCAAAAGCCTCTAATATTGGTCAATAACAAATATGATACCAATATAGTGTGCAATATGATACTTGCATAAATTTATGAGATAGTCTTGTCATTCATTTTAGCAATTCAACACACACACACACACACACGTCTGGTTTGCTAACTCTCCATAGGCGTAATGGTTTTTCTACTGTACAGACCGTATATTCTATTGCCCTACACCAACCCTACCCCTAAA
>NW_015547654.1:263255-271174 GCF_001515605.1 Sinocyclocheilus anshuiensis
GTGACACGAGTCCCCATGAGTCTGTGTATATTCAGGTTTAAGTCGCCACCAGAATAGAAAAACAGGTAGACACATCTCACACACACAAACACACACACACACACACACACACACACACTCTTATACAAAGCATGCCACACATTTACACTTCCACAAAACACACGCGCACAGGCACCAGATGGACCTCAGAGCAATAAAGCAGAAGGAAAAAAATATTTTGTTCTCCCAGCAGTGTATCTGCAAATCTATTAACATTGTCCCTTCTTTTCTCCTTTCCTTCATTCTCTCTCTCTCTGCGCAGATGTTACAGGCACATTCCATTACACCTACACGTCATTACACTTAATGGCTCGTTCAGATGAAAGCCGAGCATGGACCTCATCTGTGACAGGACCCTAGAGCTGCATTTCTTGCTCCTTCTAACTGTTCTCCCCTCCGCTCCCTAGACTCCCACCCTAACTCCCCGATCAGGGAAGCAAGTGAGGCCCGGGGCCAAACATTTCCTGGAGTCCCTTTGTCCAGGTTTCCCTATAAAATGGACTCCAAGAACTGAAACACACACAAATAATCCCAAAACAACATAATGCTGTCTTTCATTTGTCATCTTTTCCTTCTGTAGTCTATACAAAAGAGGAGATTTATCTTTGACTTCATTGTAAAAGTGTTAAAATCATTTTTTAAATTATCTTTACTGTTATATAAATATTCCATTCAAAGGGATATTAAAAAAAATTGTATATCATTAACTCATGCTCATGTCATTCCAAATTTTCTTTCTTCTGAGGAACACAAACACACACACACACACACACACACACACACAAAATATATTTTTAAGAATGTTTCAGTTGTTTTATGTTGTATTATGGCAGTCTATGGCATCTAATCAATGTTTTGAGTTGATTTAAGAATTAAAAAGATTTACATTATTAACTGTTCGATCACATCAATTCAAAAGACTTGGAATATACCATCATTTAGATTAATTTCATGCTACCATCATGTCTTTTTTTGGATCTTGCAAAGTTGAAATTTCATACTATTGACAAAAACTGCTTAAACATTCTTCAAAGTATATTTTGCGCTCTGCAGAACCAAAGTAAGTCTTTCAGGTTTGGAACAACATGAGGTTAGTAAATGATGACAGAATTGTAATTTTTTAGGTGAACTATATATTTATATGAATTAGGGCCATTTAGACCGACAGTATTTTCTGGATTCTGTTTTAATGGTTATATAATTTTTTAGTAATTAAAAAGCATGTCTAATGAATAGAAACATATAAAATGTAACAATTTATTGAAAGTTTAACAAAAACTACATTTTATTTAGGGCCCTATGAAATATGAATTTATTTTTCCCAAATTCTATCAAGTTTTCAGTTTTTCTGGATTCAGTTTTAATGGTTAATATTAATATTCAAAAATCATGCCTAATTAACAATTCATAAAATGTGTCCCTTTCATTTATTACTTTTTTTTTTTTACAATAATTGGGCCCTATGAAATTTTTTCAATTACATTTTTTTTAGAACTTCTGTGTTGTCCATTTAATGTTCTTAACATTCACTAATCCATAGCACAGTTTGATTAATTGTACAGCCCTACTTTTTTCTTATTCATCCAAAATTCCATGACATTCCACATTACTCTGTAAATTCCATTTTTATTACTGAATTCTGTGATTCTGTCTGCGTTTTCTGCATCACAGGCCCTAGAACTGCAGCGAAAATGAATGTTTATTCATTCTTTCACGTTCCAAAGCCAAACTTACAAGTTTTGTACCAACTCCCTCCAATAGCACAGGTGTCTCTAATGATGGTGTTGTGGCTTTTGAAGAGAGCTCAAGGTCTGAATTCACTGCAGTATCTCTTTTTTTCCTCTACATGGTGAACAAAGAATTAAGATTAGACGAGCAGGGACTCACTCCCACCCTGGGCTGCTGAGGCGTTTCCATCCATCTCTGCTCTGCTATCATCATATTAACATAGATGACAATCTGGCGAGAAGGTGCTGATCAAAGATAAATTTCACACCCTGGCTCAGCTTCCTCTAATTACGCCATCTGTGGCACGTTCCTTCGTGCCATGCCGGGTGCAGATCTGTCAAATGCTGCGTATCAACGGGAATGCACCAGAGACTAATCACCCCCCAAACCTCGTGCTCACGGAGAGCTGCTCCCCCACCCCATTACACTCCTCGGCAATGCAGACAATCCTGAACACCCCCACCCTGCACCAGCAATGCGGTTCCACACTAGAAATTACTATAGATTTTATTATTGACACATTACACTTGCATTCGAGTAAGTAGAGAGCAAACAATTTCCATAAACAATAAAACGGACTCATAAAAACACATTACAGTATACTCCACCATTAGGCATGAGTGATGCCTTATTAAATCATATACAATAGGAATTGCTGGGCAGATTCAGAATTAATTATACATCAAGCTAAACAAACAACACTGACCAGTGGTGCATGATGCACAGACAATGGATAGATTGATACAAGAGAATGCCTGTCATTCTTTTAACTGCATGTAGGAAGGATGCCAGCATTTTCCACCACCTTTTTACACTTAAAACTAAAACACATTCAGGAATTCTGTTAAGGCTAGCCCACACTAAATGTTCAAAATATGGGAGACTGCACACATAACGATCATAGATTTAACAGTTTTGTTCCTATAGTGCGCGGTGTGCCGTGATGTGACTAAGACAGCACACCACACACTAACCGGCTCAGACTGTCCAGACTGTGAACATGGGAAATCTCATGTTGTCAAACATAAATTTAGAGTAAACAAATGGCGGATGACGAGCAAGAATAAATGGCGATAATTGCATTTTGATTTAATTTTACCAAAAATTTGCGGAAAAAAAAAATTCGGATGAAGTAGTGAAGACAGTGTGAACGTGGACTTTACATGTACAGCGTGAGCTGGAGGTGAATAACGCTTCCGTATTCTGTCAGCTCACTTTCTGAGTGGGAGACTTTTCGTTCCACGTGACAGTCTACAGAGTGTGTAGGCATTTGTCCTTGGGGTTCCCCTGACACAACAGGATTTCCCTATGTTGTATGTTGGATATTTACACAAAATGCTACAACACAATCATTTATTATGCTCTTCTAAAGCTTTAATAAAGATAAAACCATATATCAAAAGATAACAAACAGCTGTAGCATTTATGAATAACAGCGTATCTAAAAAGTATGAGACAACTACAAAAAACAAAACAAAAAAAAACATACCATTCTGAAATGTCCTGTAAGAGTCGTGTTTGCATAGGTTCTATTCAGTCCTCTTCAGTAATATTCACTGGGTCTGATTCGGGCTCAAATTGATAAGGCAATATTGACGGCATTGTTTACAATACACCGGAGCACATGCAGCTACCCATAATGGTAAGGAGCATGAAGTTTCCGGACAATGTGCACTAGGTTGTTAGCGAATCACAACACACTGGGCCCATTGTATATTTCTGAGGGAGGGGCTTCATAGAACCAGGAAGTCAACAGACCATTTTTAGGAGAAAGAAAATAGCGGTGTAGAATAAAGGTAAAACATGAAAAATAATGTGACTTTTTTAAAAACTAAGCATGAACATGTTACAGTGCACCCCATAAACACAATCAAGCCTTTGAAAATAGCTGATTGACCACCCTTTTAAATGTTCTAGATATAGGCTACACAATTTATTAATTGCAACATTTTTCAGCTAAAACAATCATTTAAATTTTTGAATATTATGATAGTTCTTTGGTTCATTTTTTTCCCCTTTTTTTATTTATATAAAGTTTGCTGAAAAGCCTATAGGCTTGATTAATGGCAGTTTCTACTGTGACAATGTACCTGCAATCGAGGTCAAGTTCTTACAAAAGGTCAACTTGTGTTCAGTTAGCATTCTTGTTGAGCAATAACCATGGAAATGTAGAGAAATATTTCAAAAATAAATATACACTGAAAAATTCTCAGCCAAGCAAAATGTGTAACAAATAGTCCTATATTCTATACGCATGTCAATTAAACAAAAAAATATATAATATTATAGCAATTTAAGAAGAGTAAAAGTCTACCAAACTAATTAGGATGTATTAGCAAATACTGCCTTTTTAAAATTTATTTTATTTATTCACTCATTCACTCATATCACCCATTAATACTTGACTTTACAATACACTGGAGCACATGCAGCTACCCATAATGGTAAGGAGCATGAAGTTTCTGGACAATGTGCACTAGGTTGTTAGCGAATCACAACACACTGGGCCCATTGTATATTTCTGAGGGAGGGGCTTCATAGAACCAGGAAGTCAACAGACCATTTTTAGGAGAAAGAAAATAGCGGTGTAGAATAAAGGTAATGATCTTTTTTTCTGGAAGGCTGATACATAAATCAATAAAAGACTGCATTTGAGTTGATATAAATATAAATATTTATTAGTTAAATTGATTAATTAAAATATTTATCAGCACATGTTTTGAATACGTTTTTTTCTCCTTTGACTGCCACTGGAAAGGAAATGCTTCAAATTAGCAGTAAAAATGCATCTTGTGACATTTTGAGGTTTTAAGAGAAATGTTTGCACTAACATTTTTGTAAATTTTCCCAAGAACAGCATGACCCTCACATGCCTATTATGTATCCCTGCAACAAAGCCACTTACTAATTTTGGTTAACAAAAGCACATGCCTGCACGTCTTCACAGTCACTTCAAAATGTTTATGAACAATGGCAAATGGCGCAAGAGGTTCCCTTCCGAGGAAACTTTGAACTGCGTCCTCTAGGGGTCGCAATGGGGAACGCCTTCAGCGTGACTGGTGTCTGAAGCATACATCTAAACATGACAATAACATTGGCCGACGACAACCTGTGACGTCATCACCCGGCCCGACCACAGTATAAAAAGGGCGCCGGGAGAACACGTCATCCTCTTCTTCGTCTTCAAGGACTGTTTTGTTTGAAGCGTGCATTTCCAGTAAGAATGATTATTCTTCTTTACCATGGCGATCACTAGTAAGGCATTTAAGAATCCTGGATCCGTGTCCTCGTTATTTGACACCTGATGACACACACGATTTTTGCGTCTTTTGTTTGGGCGAAGAGCACGCGCACGATGTTCTCGAGGGGGCAGCTTACATGCACTGTGAGCTTTTTTCGATGAAAAAGCTCCGCTCTCGTTTGTCTCTCTTTTTGAGGAAAGAGGGACAGTCATCGGCTCCCCGTGGTTCAGGACCCCTCTGCTGCTGAGGCACGGAGGAAAATGAGCTCGTGGGAATCGCAGATGGACCTGGCTGATGAGTTGAAAAAGGGTCTTCCCCTTTCGGCTGTTGAAGAGATGCTGGACTGCTATCTCTCTATGGGGGAGACATCTTCTCTTAAGGCTCTCTCCCTGCCAAACCAAACCCTTTCAGTATACATCTCGTTTGAATGGCAGGGCATATGCGGCAGCAGGTCAGGCTGCAGCCTCGTTGCACACTATGGCGGTGCTTCCATTTCTGTCGAGAAGTTTAAGGAGGCCAAGACGGGCTCAGCTGCCTTTAAATCTTTCATTCCATGAAGGTCCAGGTCTGAGCCTGAACATAAAAGGGGTCCTGGCCCATCTCGATCTAAGGATCAAAGGCGGGCTCAGAAGACTAGTGTCGCGACTCATGCCCCTCCCCCACCTGCGGTTAGGGCTCATAAAGGGCGTGTGTCTAAGGGCGTCAGGCAAGATTTGAGGGAGGTGATCCAGACTAGGTGTTCTCAATGCTCTCGTCTGGACCAGAGTAAAACCTGAGCCACCTACTCACCTCCCTTTGAGATTATTACATCTGCTCTCATCGTCCTCCCCTTAATTCCCCTGAAAAGCTTTCCTCCTGACTGAGGCTAGGTAGGAGCCTCCTGCGCTTGCATTGCAGTCTCTTATGCTGGGCCTATGATGTTTTGGCTAGTTTCTATGTCTCATAGAACTACCTACTAATGGTCCGGACCCCAGTGCTCTTCAGACTTCACCTCCAGCCTTTATCCATGAGCCTGAGTCATGCGCGGGAGCCATGGTTGGTGAGTACGATCCATTTTCATCTACTCTACTGCTAGTTCTTGTGTATTCGATGCTAGCCTTTCTCTGCAGCGCTACTCGGACCTGTTCTGTTTTCTGACTTTTAGGTTTGACCCACCTGCTAAGTCAGGACCTCCTGCTGTTGACCGATTACAGTGATGGTTTCACTCATCGGTTCTGGATCCAGGCTGGTGATAGCCCTCATCTTCGGCTTGGACACGCAGCCTGGGCTTCTGAGGAAGCCTCCCAGCATCAGGTCCCCGGTATAACGCTGAAACCTCAGGACCTGCGGGTCCTTCTCGCAGGCTAGTACTCTTCTGAGTGCTTGCTTCATGGCATGATCCCTATCCTCTGGCCAGGATGCGCTACTCATTTCTCACCCTGAGGCGTCTCCCGAGATTTAAGTCGTTCCTTAACCATCATGCACATTCTCTGAGATAGAGCTCCTCTCGCTGAGGCGTTGAGGAGCTCAACGCTCCATAGATGGTCGGGCCCGCGGGTCCTCCCTGTCACACTGCCCTTATGGTTGAACCAGTAATCGCCCCTCTGCGGAGTGGGCTTGAGTACACTGATACAATACCTGCATGTTATTGATCAAACTACTTTGGATGTTTTAGGCAATATAAAAATCCTGGCCAGGACGTGTCTCGTATGAATGGCACATATGGCCACCCTAGATAAAAAGCAATTGCAAATGTTTACAAAATAAATATCACCATTACTCATCTTTACATCAATAAAATGTGCAACATGTACCAGGGATTTGTGTTTCTGCAGAAACCCCTCTTGTATGCTTCTGCTCTGAGGAGCAGTAAGCTCTATACGCATGAATGGTTATTGGTCCCGCTATTTCTTCAGATTCTATCGGTTCTGGTTATACAAGACCCACGCTCTCTATCGAGATAGAGAGCATGAGACCGTGTCCAGCTGAACCAATGGAATGTCTCTTATTGGTTGTTGGGACCCTGTTGTTCCTATAGAAATGTGTGATCCCCTTATGGCAGGATCCCATTTCTGATGTCCCATTTGCGATCTATCTGCTCCCCGGACATGGCTGTGCTCCCCTCACTGCTGGAGGGTCCCTTTGAGCTCGCTGGTCCTGGGCAGACTGGGTGAGTCCTTCTCTCGACTTGCGGTGTTCAGCTGCATCAGTTGATCGTCTCTCATTGGGCCCTGCTAGACTGCCCTTCTAATCTAGCGCCCCCTTCTGGTCGAGCTAAGAAATGCTCCCCTCACTGTGAGCTAGCACTGTTAGCTATGAGTTACTCCCAGTATGTGCTATATGGGCCTGCCTCAGCTTGAGAGCCGAGAGCGGTGCTCCTGAAGAACCCCATTTGCAATGAACTAAGTGTTAGGCCCGTCTCTGTCACCTCCTTGGTCAGTTGCCTTTATGTTGAGAACCTGTTGTTCCCTTAGAAATGTGTGGTTGTCTTTGAGCCTGCCGCTCCCGACTGAGTGTTTGTGGACCTCTCTTCGAGTCCTCCGCTCGTTTGAGCTCCATTGAGTAGTGGCCTCAGGTTGTTAGGCCTCTCTCTGCCTCACTGTTGAGCCGCTCTTCTTGGGGTCGAGCTTAGCAATGCCCTTGGGGGTTCATATGAGCACTCCCCTCTCGATCTGAGCGTTTGAGTCCCCCTTCTATTTTTGAAGTTAGGCCTCCGCTCTTTTGAGCTCCGTATAGCAATCATGCAAGGCGGCTGGGCCATCTCCTGCCTCCCTGGCTGGTTGCTTGTTAAGTGAGCTAGCTGTGCTCCCCTCACCATGAAGGGCCTCTTACAAGCGTGCCGCTCCCTTCTGGGCATCTGTGAGCAGATGCTTCGGAATCTGTTCTGTGAGCGTGCCACAGTCACATAGGGCCCCTAGGCTGGCTTAATAC
>NW_015547654.1:271255-280502 GCF_001515605.1 Sinocyclocheilus anshuiensis
CTGTCAGCCTCGTTCCCTTTCTCTGAGTTGGCTTAGGCCCCGGTTCTCGCCTTGGGCTCCACTCAACTTATGTATCTCTGTTGATACATTTCTGAGCAGGATGTTGCTACCAAAGATCTGTCGAATCAGTTCTTTGAGCAGGTTTATTCAGAACCAGTGGTAGCCCCCCGTATCCCCTTAAAGGAATCTCTTTCTTCTGATTCCAAGCCTTGAGCTCTGCCCTAGGCTTGGGCTTCCTAGCCCAGCCCTTAACAGGTAAGTTCTTTTAGGGTATGCAGCTCAGGTCCTTGGTCGAAGGGGATAATGTCACTGACAGCCATCAAGATGGCCTTTGGGGCAACTCCCATGGCTATGGTAGAGTTGGTACTTAGTGCTCGCCATGGTTTCTGGCATGCACTCCCCTCAGCATGGCGGCGTGGGTATACCGTTCCCCAATGCGACCCCTAGAGGATGCAGTTCGAAGTTCCCTCGGAAGGGAACATCATGTAACCCTGGTTCCCTGAGAAGGGAACGAGACACTGCATCCTCTAGTTCCCTTGCCATGCTTCGGATGTAAGCTTCAGGCGAAGAAGCGGATGACGTGTTCTCCCGGCGCCCTTTTATACTGTGGTCGCTCTGGGTGATGACGTCACAGGCTGTCGCCGGCCAATGTTATTGTCGTGTTTAGATGTATGCTTCAGACACCGGTCACGCTAAAGGTGTTCCCCAATGCGACCCCTAGAGGACGCAGTGTCTTGTTCCCTTCTCAGGGAACCATGGTTACATACATAACCTGAGACGTTTTTATTCTTTCAATGCGATTAATTATTATTCTTTCTTTTTAATTTAGTAATACCACTCATAAACAAGCCTCTTCATCACACCATCACGAAATCAGGGAAATAACTGTCTGGCTGCTTAAAAGATGTAATTATTGCGGTTACTTAGCAACTAAGAAATGAATCGATATTTCTTATAAGGACAAAAGGCCCTGTAGTGCAACCTTAAACACTTCTTGAATAACCAGGCAACAAAAGCAATGTCTGAACACATTTCATTTCACTTTGAAGTGGTGCTGGGAATTCAGTTCTTGTTGGATGCAGACATACAGTACATAATAGAGATTGTGTAACAACTCGCTTTTGGAATTTACATATATTTTTCATCCATTTGATGAATACCAATAGATAATCAATAATGCTACATGAATAAATGATTAAAACATGAGACTACAAATCTTCTCTCCATTTCGGAGGAAGACATTACATCAGACAGAATCTGCTGTGCATTTTAGTGGGTACACTTAATACTACCCTCCCAGTCATTGAAACCAGTCAGCAAAGAAAATAAGCGCAGTGCATTCCTAGTAAGAGCCCTATTCCAGAGTGTGGCCTGGTTAACCACACCCCTGGCACCGAGAGAGCAGAGGAGCTTCCTCCTGCCACTGAGAGCCAATATATAGTGCTATGACACGCCTGCTGCCAGATGTTGGGGGAAGGGGGAGCTTTCTTTTTTTATCAGTGGCGCCGGCACAATGTGCCACTGTAGCGCTAAGACACAAATCATTAATCCCTGGCCCCTGGCCCCTGGGAGCCACTGATGGTGTTCTGCGCTGTGACGGAGAAGCAGTGCCAGCTCTTCTCCACCTCCCCGTTCCCTCCAGACCTCACCTCGCTACAGCCCCTCAGTCCCACGGCTGATGAAGTTGTCTCGACTGCACCGGCCATTTCGCTGGCAATTATTGACTGCATTAGGCTAGCCAGGCAATGGGATGTGCTGCAACATTGAGCATGAGAGTTGCCAGATCGATAAAACCCATGTGGCGACGGCTGAGCGACTGGACATGAGGTTAGAAGAAAAGGACTTAACGTGATTACGGTAACCGGCAGGGTGGGGTGCGACAGGCTTTACCGAGCAGAAGTGCTTCATTTTTATTTATTTACTGACTTTTATTATGTACATAGAGAAGTCCCTACACATCAAGACTTATGCACTAACCTTTATTCCACAACACCAATGAGCGGAAGTGCCATGTACAGGCCCAGATAGAATCTAATGACTTTTTTCTTTACATATTTTGGGGGGAAATCTGGTGAAGTGGACTTTAATATGGAAAAATGAGAATGGTTAAATAGAGAGTACACTCTCTTATCTATTAGTCAGATTAATGTTATGGCTGATAACAGACACAAGGTGAATTTTAAAATTTTTAAATAAAAAAAAAACAAAGAACAACAACCACAAAAACTAAAATTAATAGTTTTAAATCCTACAGCATGACGGACAGTTTAAAATCCCACAAGTGAGTTTAGGCATCACAACAAGATTAACTTTAAGTGAGTGCTAGATGACTGCAAACATAATCTAAATCTAAAAATAGAAGACATGAGCATGAGAAAATGATAAATAAATACATAAGACATTTTAATTGGTTGTGCATGGAGCAATAGGGCCAGAATAGACAAAGATGTTTCTCAAAGGAAACTTTGCACTTGGCAAGAAAACAACAAAATAATCTTTTCATCATCAGCAGGGCTCTTGTGGATCCAGATAGTCTGAGAAGCCTTTAATAACATCACTCAAGACACTAGTCTATCAGCTTATCTTATAGCTGCTTTGAAAGACACTTGGTTGGTTGTGTGATTTTGTTGTAAAACTTCATACAGTTTTAAAAGATGCCACTTTTCTGGTTTCCTCACACTGAAAATTCAACGTGTAAATTGATGAAAACCTAAGGCAGCTCTTTTAGTTCACTCAAAAAAAAAAGAATAAAATATGGCATTGTCAAGAGGCCTACATGAGAATCCTGACAGTGGGAGGGAAGTACAGAAGCCCTCACTCTTCACACAAATCGAACACAGTCCACAGGTAATTTTGTGGGAGAGATAAAAAGAGATATATCATCAAACAGACTTCATTTAACATTGTGTTGGATTATACATGAAATACATTAACATTTTGGGCCAACTTTTCCCTTCCTTTCACCCCTTGATCAGGTCAGGCTTTTCCTCTGAATGTGGTGAAGGTCAAAGGTTTCACACTGAGCCAAACTGAGGGAAGAAAGGAGGCAGAAGGAGGGCGGTAGAGGAGGAAGAGAGCATCTGTTTGTGATTATGGTGCAAATTCAAACCTGCTGATGAGTGTGAGGCGTGCCGTGCATCTCCTGGAGATATCCCAGATGGCTTGTGCCACCCTCTTCTATGTCCAGCCTGCTGGCACTGCCAGCTCACAGGGCACAGACTGCAGCTTTGGCACGCCGCTGATGTCCGGGACAAAAGAGGAACTTTCTAGAGGTCAATGTCAACGTGCTGAAGTCAGAGCTGCTTCTTCACTGAGCTGGCAAGCCCGCCCCTTATTCCTCACTCATTTTGTACGTGAACACTCAGCAAATATTCAGCACACACAAATAACCTTTTCCACATAGAAGCTCTGAATTACTTTCTAGACGAATTAAGAATTTTTATGCCAAATTTATGCAGATATGACTGAAGTTTCGTTTAAATGAAAAGTGTTACAGTATGAAACTCCAAGAAGGTTGGGATGGAGTTTTAAGTCAAAGTGTGTGTTATTTTTTCTTTTTTTTTTGGCTCTATCCCAATTTAACTTGCAGAATCAACTATAAGTAAACCATTTGCATGATGATTCACCTGAAAAGTGCAAACACTGCATCTCTGAGACGTTTGTTTGAGAATCCAAACACAGCACCATTAGCTCCATCAGTTTTATAAGTTTGGCATGGGACTTTCTGTTTGGCCAAATAATGGAAGACATGATGTGTATCAGGAAACCTTTTTGAAGAGAGTCATTATTTTAAAATGTTTTATCTGCTAAAGGAACAGAAGTATGGAGGACCAGGAGTGCCACTTAAAAATACAAAGTAAGAATAAAATACCAATGTAATCATTCAATAATCGCTATATATGTCTGTTACAAACATACATATAACAATAAAATAAATCATGTAAAATTTTTATTGACAAATAAACTAACATTTTAAAATATTTAATTGACGTTTTAAAATGTAGTTAAAACAAAAATAATCTTTTTAAATGCAATTTTGAAATTTGAAAAGGTATTTGTTAATTGCTTTTCTTTATCCATTTGCAAGTCAAGTAAGTCAAATATGCTGGATTCACTTGACTAAGTTTTAAGATATGCCATCTCTCCCACATACCACTCTATGTAAATGTACAGGTATGACTGTCACTGGGCAGTGTGACAGAAAGTGTCATCTTTAAAACTTAAGCAGGCCTACACAGATTGATCAGCACCTGACTTGATGCAATGCATGTTGGTTAGAAAGTTTGTCTCACTTATTGCTTTAATTAATTTTTTAAGTGCCACTCCAAGTCCTCCTTATAGAAGACAGTTCTGTCATTTTTGAGTGACAAAGTTTCAATTTAAATTAAACCAAGGTGAGATTTTCTGCCTCCTCTATCCTGTTTCCTTCCATCAGTTCTAGATTTCATCATTAACCTTTTTAAGGTGAATTCTCAAACTTCAGTTTTGCAGAAGTCGCCAACTCTAAAAGTGAAGTCAGGAGACAGAAAATTAATTGATACAGAAATTAAGAGCATATAAAAGACGTGCAGAGGGTGAAGGATAGAATCAATTGAAATGGGCTGGTTTTCAAATGAAAGCTGGAAAGCACTCATACTTTGAGGAGCCAGATATAACCAATGAATGGTTACTGTATAGTTCTGATGCCTCTGATGGAGAAAACTGAAGGAATAAGGATGGAATGATAATGAAAACTGCTCTGTTTACCCCCTTCACTTCTGATTGTGGCACATTGAACACAAAAAGAGAAAGATGAGGAAGTGAGAGAGGGAAGAAGTGCAAGATACTTGGTACTATGGCCCAAAGGCACCTGTTGAACTGGCACCATCTGTCCATAAAAGTGTTTGCAAGCCCCATACTGAGCTTCGTCTCCAACCAGAGAAAGACTTCAGAGTTTACCCTGGTGCTTTAATACACTGTGAAAAGAGAGGAAGAAAAAAAAATGACAGATCGAGAAGATGAAAGAAACCATCAGCTTCTGAGCTAACAGTGATCAAAGGGATGTTAAATTGTGCAGTTCACATTGAAAGACTTGAGTCCATTAACAAGAAAATGTTACGCCTACTATGAGGCATTGGTCTGAATCACTCATCTGCTTAGAATTGATTCACGGCTATCATCTAAGTTTCAGGAAGAAAACAAAGTTGACTAAAAGATAAATCAAACCTCCATGAAGATGAACTGTCAAATGTGATTTTTCAGTCTCCTCAGATATCCAGACCCCACTGAGTTAATTCCAGCAGGGGCCTGGTGTGTGACTTTAATTACATGTACCCTTTCCTCTTTTAATGCCTTTATTTTATTACTTTGATGTGATTTATTTTCAGAGCTTTGACATAATTCAGCTATACAACTTTCTTATCAGTGAGTCGCCCCACATGGCTGCATCTGAATTCAATTATCTCTCATCATCTCATGCTGTGAGCGAGCACTAACTCTGAGGCTATCACTAACTTTAACCTCTTTTTTCCTTTTGCTTTTGACTTCTTCCAAGTGAAGGTCAATTTAATATTAATCCAGTCATGCTGGATTGGGGTACAATATGTTAATGAGCAATAACAAAGAACTGTAAGATAACTATGTAGTGTCTGCCAGTGATAAACACGAGGCTCTTCATTGACAATCAGACAGCTCAATTCATCTGAATAACAAATGGTTCATCCAAATAACACCGGCTCGTGCATCAGCAACACCATACTCAAAAGTCCCGGTAAGGAGCATGCATCGAAGACTGAAATGGAATAAGTCGTTATTTTTGTTTTCGTTGCACACAGAAAGTATTCTCGTAGCTTTATTACAGTTACAGTTTATTACAGTTACAATTAACATTACAGTTGAACCCCTGATGTCACATGGACTATTTTAACAATGTACTTACTACCGTGCATTGATGTCTGTGTAGGGTCAGAAAGCTCTTGGATTTTAATAAAAAATATCTTAATTTGTGTTCTGAAGATGAACAAAGATAATTATGAGTTTGGAACGACAGACTGCAAAAAATGCTTTTCTTACTTCGATTTTTTTGTCTTGTTTCCAGCCAAAATATCTAAAAATTCTTAAATCAAGAAGGATTTTCTAGACAAGTAAAAATTATTATCTTGTTTTCAGAAAAAACATGTCAAAATTAAGTGAGTTTTTGCTTGAAAAAAGCAAAATAATCTGCCAATGGGGTAAGCAAAATAATCTTGTGTTCTGTTTGAAATAAGATTATTTTGCTTACCCCATTGACAGATTATTTTGCTTGTTCTAAGCAAAAACTCGATTTTGACTTGCTTTTTCTGAAAACAAGACAATAATTTTTTACTTGTCTAGAAAATCCTTCTTGATTTAAGAATTTTTAGATATTTTGGCTTGAAAAACATTTATTTGCAGTGCATGAGGGTGAGTAATTAATGACAGAATTTTCATGTTTGGGTGAACTATCCTTTCAAGTGAAAAATGCCAGCAAATGAGATGTACACAAAATAAATAGATAAAATAAATAAACAGGACTTGGCAATAAGAATGTTCTTCCTAGTAGTAGTGTTTTGTAAAGAAAATTTTATAATAATTTAGACTAATAGATTCGATTATGAATTTAGATTTAGAAATCTATGATTTTACATTATAGAATTAATGTTGAAAAAACAAATTAAAACTTAACATTGAATGAATAAAAGATATTATTTATTGCAAATATAAAAATGCATTTCTAAGAATAATTTTCATTCTTTTGTGGCGGGGCCAGTGAGTATGAGTAAACATTTGAACTACTAGAAATCAAAATCCTTACTGCTTAAGGAATCCTTAATCCAAAATCCTTATCCTTACTAACCCTTAAAATGTACAGTCCCACTACTGCACACAAGCTAAACATTAAGTCATAATATCTGGAAATGCATTTTAGTCCTACTATTTTCATCTAAACATACTGTTTTGACAAAACAAAAAGAGTGTCAACATGCCAGATTTTTTATTCCCCATTACATTATTACAAGATTACATTATGTATGATGTCAAATGAACAGTGCTGTAATGCTGTTACAGCTTGCTGAATCTGGAACACAGCAGCATATGGTAAAACTACACAACATTAGCCATTTTGGAGCATGTTCCTCCCCTGTGTCTGGATGGCAGAGTGCCTCAGTAAATAAAATATCATCAGAAATGACTTATTGACTCACTTATCGCAGACAATGTTCATTCTGGACTGCCAGCGTAGCAGGCACAGGCTTTGAATGGAAACAGAAGCATATGTACACACACAAACACACACACGTTGTCAGCTCACAAGGCGCGTGAGTGAAACACGCCATCGCCATGTTGCGTAAACATTAATACTGACAGAAATACAATCATTCTGGTGTTTTTATTTCTCTGTTGTTCCCAATCTCGCTCAGTCCAGGATTCATGTGAGCTATTTACAAAGGTCACCTGTCTGTGAGTCTCTGCAGCCCAACCTGTTTTCAGCATCTTTCTTCCCACCTGGAGCTGCATGCCCCTCTCCACACTTCAGTGCCTAATTATATCCAAGACTTGTAAATGTATTCATATTCATGGAGGCACAGATGCTAAATTAACTGTGGCAGGGACACATCTCACTGTGCGGCTTCACAATCTGCTTCCTCTAGATACAGAGGGAGGGATGTGGAGTGGGGGAGGAGGACAAGAGAGAGCGAAAACAAAGAGGCAAGAGGAAGAAGAGCAGGAGGAGGAGGAAGGGAGAAGTAGGAACGGGGGTGATGGTGACAAGGCTGGTTATTGAAACCGAGTAGCAAGCGTGTATCTGGGGATAGAGGAACCGAGGGCAGGTCTGCGACGCCTGGCTTCTGATGAGTGACAAATCAAAAAGTCGCTCTGAAACTTCCCCATGATGCCTGAGCCCATGGCACCAGAGCGAATGCACTTCTACTTTCCTCTCTCTCTCTCTCTCTCTCTCTCTCTCTCTCGTTCTCCTGCTAAAGCCAGGCAGATGGAGGGAGGTGCAGCAGTGCAGAGCGAACAGATGGCCGCTCCAAACTTGATATATGAAATTAATAACGTTTCTCAAATAGAATGCAGACACAGGAATACATTGCCTGAATTTTAATAACTGATGATTTTTTCCCTCCTCCTATGCATTTGCAAGTCAATGAAAGAAGCAGAGAAACAAATATGCAATATGTCAAAATTTGAGGACATTTTTATTCAAGTGTAAAATAGAGAGTATAACTGAACACATTAGTGTGGACAAAAGTAATGATGTTTTGATGTTGCTGAATAAACGATGTTGTAATTGTGCAATGTGTAATCCATCCACTGCATTGGAAATTCATTGGATATAAACCGTTTATCCAGCAATGTTAATTTAAATTGGTGATTTATATACATTTACATTTTATTAGTAATACGTATTTATGTGGGTATCTCAATTAGGGTAACATTATTAAACAAAATATGATCTACTATGAACTAGTGATCAACCAAAATGAGCTTTTCAATGGTCAATGATATCTAGAGAAAAGGGTGGCTGATACACGATAAAATGCTAATATAAATATATATATATATTTATTAAGGGGAGGTGATTTAAATTAATAAATTTTTAATTAATTGACAAGTGGATGCATGTAACGAATTCAATCCACTGAAGGCGAGTTGAAGTGAGAACCCAAGTGCAGTTTATATGTGGCCGTGACAGGGCAGGCAGTGCGTTTGGAAGCGGACGCCACCACCTCAGGAGGTTCTGCAGCGGATGCCGCCACCTCTGGAGGTTCTGCAGCGGATGCTACCATGGCATGGTCTGAGCAGGTCCTGGAGTAGCAGGCATGACGCGAGTAGGCTGTGGCTTGGCAGACATGACGTGAGAAGGCTGTGGCTTGGCAGGCATGACGTGAGCAGACTTTTGGGAAGTGTCATGTTCCTCCTCCACGACACCCACAGTGAATGGTGAATCAGCCAGCAACAGGGCAATGTCAATGTATTTTTCTAATGACGAAGTGTGGGGTATTACGTGGCATTAACCGTGGCATGTCCTTACTTAACCCATAACGGAAAATGTCTTTTAAGAAAGTATCATTGAAGTCCACTTGATAGTAAAGTTCACAAAAGTCTGCCACATATTCCTCAACAGAGCGATTACCTTGACGGAGGCGAACAAGATCTGCTGGATTCATAATGGTGGTCGTGTATTCTGTAACGAATCATCCACTGAAGGCGAGTTGAAGTGAGAACCCAAGTGCAGTTTTAT
>NW_015547654.1:281239-318803 GCF_001515605.1 Sinocyclocheilus anshuiensis
AGACTTGACTTGACATGAACAGACTTGACTTGGCATGGACAGGACTCACCAACAGCAGAGTTACAACATCAATACACGACGAGAGACAATGGCAACATGATGGCTACTTATATCAAAACAAGAGGGTCACATGACAAGAACAAACCAATGGGAACAAGGCACATGACTAATACTACCAATCAGAACATGACACATACACAAGGCAGAGATACATGAGGGCAAGGGAAGCATGACACTAACAGGGTGAAACAATACAAAATAAAAGACATGGAAAACATGAACATGAAACCCAAACACCAAACCCCACATTACAATGCACTTATTGGCCAATGCAATATATTCTGAAAATGGCAAATATCTGATAATTACTCACCAAATCACCATCATGTATATAACGAGTTGAAAAAGTGGTTTATGAGCAATGGCATTTAACTAAATGTTATATTATTTTGTGAAAAAAATGAATTGTAATAAATAAACACTATAATGATTTAGAATATTTGATAGAATATATTTTAGAATATTTTGATAAAATGCCTTGCTAATGTTTTCCAATGACTCAAATGAATCAATTCTACACAAAAGCTACATAGAAGAGAGTAGATGTTTTAGGCCAGCATGCTTGATTATTGCCACAATTTGTTTAAAGTCCTAAACAGGCACAATGCAGGGTGATGAAAAATAGTGATTTGGCTTTGTCACACTTCTCTACTACTCATTGTCAACTTGTTACAGGAATAGTTGCAACATCTGAGCTATTATGATTCAATTTAAAAATGTTCTGTAAATAAGCAGTGTCACTACATTTGTTTAGTTACTTCTCAACACTGTGACAAACATGCTCAAGCTGACTCATACATTTAACTTGCCTTAGTGTTTGGAGAGCATAAATAAGTGAGAATCATTCTGTTGAGATGCAGAAGATAAGCAGTCAAGTGCCACTCAGTATGCTGTGCCAAACGTTTTCAACACATTCAAACCACAGTGTCACGTTAAACCTTCTTGACACTCATCCAAGAATTCAGGGATGGTCTCAATTACTCAATATCTGCATCTGTTCTGGAAAGGCGAAGAGACCCTCAGCAGATGAAAGAGAGGAGATGCCGTAATTGAGAGCAGGTCGCATGAGGCGTGGGTTTCAGCAGATGCAATGCACTGGAGCAGAATTAGGTTAAAAGGCGGAGTGTTCGTTTTTACAGTCTCTGGTGGCCTCTGAGCCTGTCGCGAGTGCTTGTGACTGCATTATACAACCCACTTCACACACTTCCATCCCATGTCGGTATTGGAAAACAGCCTGGGAATGTCCCCTCTGGGTCTTCCAGCACAAGCCGTGACACTGGGGACTTCCTTTTAAACAGGGCACAGTGGGAACCGGCGGGATGGCCTGGCTTTGCCGCTTCCACTCAGTGTCATGGCAAACACGGATGACGATTTTGAACAGACCCAGAGCTGTTTCCTCCTCTCTTGCCCTTCTCAAAGACCACCAAGCCTAAACACAAACAAGGTTGGCCAGATTAAACCAGCTTAATGTGGTTAGCTGGTCCCCCAGCCTGGCCAAGCTTATTAATATGCTATGTTTTGATGGTTTCAAAGGGTTTGTGAACTGCTGACAAAACATCTTAATTAAGCCTAACTGGTTTGCTGGTCTTACCTGGTCTTCTAGCCTGGGCTGTTGGCTGGTTTTAGTGTTTTTTTAATTTTTTTTTACCTGCTCAGCCTGGGAGCCTCAATTTATCCAGGCTGTGAGTCCATCTTAAATTAGCTAAGACTAATAAACCATCTTAGGCTGGATTAAGTAAGTCTTTATAGCAGGGAAGGCTGAGTAGATAAACCAGTTAAACATCATCTTGGTTGGGCTTACGGACCAGGGGTGCGTTTCTTAAAAGCAACTATGGACGCAAGTTTCGTCGTTACCAATAGAGTGCAATGAAACTAGCAACCATAGTTAGCTAACAATGCTTTTGGGAAACACACCCCAGGTAAACAGCAGCTAGACCACTTTAAACCAGTTAAAACCAGCTTAAACCACCTTAGGCTGGTTTGAGCCATTTTTACAGCTAAACAAATCCAAATAATATATCTCTATTTGTGGATACCGCACCATAGTATGGAATGGGATTTTGGGAAAACTCAAGAAAAAAAATACTCCATAGGTGTTTTGTTTCTGCGGCTTCAATAATTAATTTGAAATTCTGCACTGTAAAAAATGACTAAAGAAAATGCAACATACACCCTATGAATTTTGCAACAGGAATGCATCAGTTTCTTCAATAATATGAACAACATGTCTACAGGAAAATGTGAAGCTTGTCTACATGGACTGCACTGGAATCAAAACAGTTGAGGATAGAAGGTTTCCTCAGTGTGGGAAACAAGGACGTGTCTCATTTAAAAGTTCATCCTCATACATCATTTAAGTTGTTTTTCCATTAAATCCACCGTTGTTTTGTTATATAGATGGCCAAATGAACTAATGACATGCTCGCTTCCAAAAACCATCTGATAAACTACAGGAACGAAAACTCGCGAACGAAAATGGTTCACATTTCCCCTATGTTGAGGTTGAGTGATTGCCTTAAGCCCTTCACACATTCTTAGACTCCAAGAAGAGCTTTGCTCCCATCTTCCCCGAACCACTTCCCACATGCCATTATCAGTCATGGGCAATGCAGCAGTAGAAAGGTATGTCTCAATCCACAGGGTATAAGTTCCCCCAAAAACAGAAGGTAAAGTTGGCTCTCCGCTCCACACACAGAGAGTGTTACTTACTGGGTATTGTGGTGGTCATACTGTGTCCCGTATGGCAGTGTATTAACGAACAGCATGCAAACACCTTCTGTTGAAACATCTGCGACAGGCACATTTTTAGGCTGCCTTCCAAATCTGAAAAAAGGAAAAGATCTGCTTTCCACTTTTGAAGGTGTGCAAAATATCTCTCTCGCAGATGCGCCTGTTTTTTCTTTCTCTTTGGCCCCACTTTCCACTCTCCCTTCTTTTAAACCATCATTCATTGGCTGTACACAATACAAAGTCTTTCAAGGACAAGAACAGAAGGAAGTATTCAGAAAAATGTTCAGCAGGCATTCAAAGTGTTTTTTTTTTTTGGTTTTGTAATTTTACTGACACAAAAATTAGACTATTAAAATCCAAACCAAGTCCTGAATGGTATAATTACCATTAATGCTGTCTGAAGGAAGTGAGATTTTGTTCTGAATTGTGAATTATTTTTTACACTCTAAGATATAACTATTTTAGCGTATGTGCTCACACCAGTTAGTGTTAACATTAGCTGCAAGAGATATCCATACAGCAGAAGTCATTAATTTCCAATGCAGAATTGTTTGGGAGCTGTATGTAGTATGGAAGCCCGTTTCTGCCACACAGTAATAATAATTTTAAAAAATCAGACTTTGTTTCTCGCAATTCTCAAAATGTTTTATTCTGTGGCAGAAAAATAATTTTTACCATTTTTTTTAGTTGATATTGATATTGATAAATTGAGTTTATATTTTGCATTTCTGAATGAAAATCTCAAAATGAAAAAGATTATTGCAACTTTTTTATTCCGTTGCAGAAACAGGCTTCCATAATGTAGCTCCAATCATATGCATGTGTGGAATTTTCGGATCTGTTCTGAGCTACCGGTGCATTTAAATATTTAAACTTTTACTAGACCAACTAGACCACATATGACTGTCTGATCGGATGTGATGCATTACAATCAAATCTATAATTTTTATTACTAATTTTTGCACTAAAATATTCATCTTTAAACACTATTTCAATAAAATGGGCAGTTATTTACAACTGTGCAATAATTGCTTTCTTGATTTATTACATAATTATTTACGTTTATTAGACCTAGATAATCTATTATGCCTTTCTTTTAAATGCACTGGCCGTCATTAGTTTCATGTATATATATTTATACATTCATTATTCATTCATTTTGCCATGGTGAATATGCAGAGGGTAAAGGCTGCTTCACAAATTGTTTGAAAGTACTGTGCGTCTGCAACTATGGGGCGAAATGCAATTGTATGCGAATGTCGGCGATAATGGAAAATCGGCTTGACTCTGACATTATCCCGTACATACAGTACAACAGCACACATCACTAAATGTTTGAATGAACAGGTAACTGAAGTCAATGCCAAACTGCAGTCAACTAACTACAGAATTTAACAATGTCTGTAACCATATTGACAGATAATAATGGATATTTTGTACAGTATAGTGCTTGTGTGCAGCCAAAACAGCTCCAGTTTGGTTCTGTAACTGTAACAGTTTTTACTCATACAGTGAAAGTCAATGGGGTCTAAAACAATAAACGACTGTTCGCTACCTAAAAAGTTAGACTGAACACACGCATACACTGATGTTCAATGTTCAGTTATATTCTTGAAGTTAATGCGATTCTACGGTGGCTATGCAAGTGTTGGTTCAAAGGCACTGAAATTCTTGTGTGAAAAACATAAATATTTCCCTTAATTTGTCATCTCAAACAAAGAAAATCAAATGATAATCTACTGCTTCCAAGATGTATTTACCTCCCACTACAGGCCTAGTCACATAGTCTGCCTGGGCATCAATGAGTCAGTGCTATGTGAAGACACCACACAGTAACTCCGCACGCTTGTTTACCAGCACTTCCCATAATGCTGTCCTGATGCCTGCTGGCATAGTATGCAGTGTCAGAGAGGAATAGAAGAATCAGAATGAGCTTTATTGCCAGGTATGTTTACACATACGAGGAATTTGTTTTCGTGACAGAAGCTTCCACAGTGTAACAGAATGACAGTGACAGAACAAAAAAACACAGATAATAAAAAATACAAATAAATAAAAAATAGAACAAGTAAATAAGGAATAAAAATATACAAATCGACAATTGTATGTACAGGTATATAACAGTAGACAGTTGTATGTACAGGTATATTATGTGCAATTTGAAATGTAGACTGAGTATGTGTGTTAGATAAATAAGTGTATGAGTGAATAAATAGTGTGTGTTCCACAGTTATTGTCAGGTGTTCAATAGACGGAGGAAGATAAAGAGAAAAGTTGAAGCCTAGTAGTGTTCTAAGTTAAGTCAAATCAAGTCAAGTCACCTTTATTTATATAGCGCTTTTAACAATACAGATTGTGTCAAAGCAACTGAACAGCATTAATTAGGAAAATAGTGTGTCAATAATGCAAAATGACAATAGTAAACACTCATTTTTCAGTTAAAGACAGTTCATCATTGAATTCAGTGATGTCAACATCCAGCTCAGTTTAAATAGTATCTTTGCAATCAAGTCAACGTTATCGCTGGAAATGAAGTGTCCCCAACTAAGCAAGCCAGAGGCGACAGCGGCAAGGAACCAAAACTCCATCGGTGCCAGAATGGAGAAAAAACCTTGGGAGAAACCAGGCTCAGTCGGGGGGCCAGTTCTCCTCTGACCAGACAAAACCAGCAGTTCAATTTCAGGCTGCAGCAAAGTCACATTGTGCAGAGGACTCATCTAGTTCCTGTGGTCTTGTCCCGGTGGTCGTCTGAGACAAGGTCTTTACAGGGGATCTGTATCTGGGGCTCATCTAGTTGTCCTGGTCTCCGCTGTCTTTCAGGGCTGTGGAGGTCCTTTCTAGGTGCTGATCCACCATCTGGTCTGAATACGTACTGGATCCGGGTGACTGCAGTGACCATCTCATCTGGATACAGACTGGATCTGGTGGCTACGGTGACCTCGGAATAAGAGAGAAACAGACTAATATTAGCGTAGATGCCATTCTTCTAACAATGTAGCAAGTACATCAGGTGTTACAAGTTACTAGAGCTGAATACAGAAGCTGCCCCCGAGTTAAGTGAAATTACTTGGAAAATATCTGAGACAGGCTGGAAAAAAGTCCCCATTGATTACATATGCAGATGTGACATCTGTGAACTTGACATTATTTCTGACTAAATGTTTTGGAAGCGCATTTTCACAGACGCGAGCATTTCGAATGCCTCCGCACCCATATAAAGCTCTTTTAGTAGAACGCCAAGCACTCTCCTATGGCCCTGACTGCTTCACAGCTGAATATTTGCTCTACTCGCTGACCTATCGCCTGAAGATGTTTTTTTATCCAAAAGTTACATGACCTGTTTGATGCTGTGTACACAAGTCCTTGGCATGGCAGAACATAGCTGGCCAAAGAGGCGCCTGTTGTAAAAATACACAATGAAGCTCGGCTGGAGCTCTGCTCACTCTCAAGCTATAACGTCATGCATTCCTTCTGTTTCGACTCATTTTCCAGCTTTTCGTGTTTGCCCTCGAACAAGTCTTATAAAAGACATTCAATGTCGGCCAATTATTTTTTACTTTGAAGGTCATAAATCAAAGCTGACTAATAAAATGAAGACAGCCAAGTATAATTTCATGTGTGGCTCCAACTGGATTAAAATGAAACCAGATGGGCTGGTATATGGCCACTAAACATATCTGGATCGGCACAGTAAATGTCTGTGTTTTCCTTTTTGCACAAATTACTGTGGGGCTTCGTAGTGCGCTTTAAATCAAAGTCTGTGCTTGGTGAAGAGGGGCTCTCTCTCGCTCAATGCACAAAGACACGAATGTTCTGGCTAGTCTCTGGATAGCACTAGTGATCCCCTGGGTGTTAGGGTTAATGCTATTAGAGTTTTCTTCAACATTCAAACAGATTTTTACATCCTTCTTTCTCTCTGAAAGATTGGTTGGGTCAGTTACAGTCGATGTAGAGCACTACAAAACTCAAATCACATCAAAACTGAAGTATACTTTGGGTTTTACATTGAGAAAGTCATCTTATGATGGCGGCCATGTTGAGATCACATGACCAGCTGATTTATACAGTACTGGTCACCTAAGGGGGTCTATCATAGTCGGTGAAAGCTATCTGTTAGCATTCTCATTCATCTCAACAATCTCTTTTCCTAGACCAATATAAACAAGATATCACCTTTAAAAGTGCACAACTTACAGACTGATGCTAGATCTAATGGATGGCTTCAGATCCAGTCTAGACACATGGTAAAATATGCATCAGTTCATAAAAAATGGAAGCAAAGGGGTGCAAGGATGAAAATAAAGAGGGATGGAAGAAGAGGAGAGAGTATCAACTTTTCCACCTTCAGTTCTCGTCCAGGGATCCCACCAGCATGGCAATCCTAAGCCTGATTTTCTCATTACACTGTAAGATGGACTTAGTGAAACAAAGAGAGGGTTTTGTGGCTTTCCAGAGCTCACAGAATTTATGGTGGACGACCATAATATTTTCGTTCCCCACTACTTCGATCTACAGCCTCAGAAAAAGGCTAAAATAACAGAGCTATCTGGATTTATTAAAAGCTGGGAAGGACATGGTCGCTTCACATATGGTCTTCAAGACTGCCGAAGTCAGGAAGGCTTTCCAAGCATAACACGAGTCCTCCATCTCAGAGACTTGGACTACTTCATCAGCTGATGATTAAAAAAGTTCAGGGGTGAAGGATCTGCACTCTGTGAGAAATTATTTGGTAAAACGAAGCGTGGTTTGATCTGTAAGGCTTAACACTCCCATCTAGCAAAGCCTGCCATTTAGATTGGCAATGGCTCTTTTTCATTGCACTGTGGTTTTCTCTGTACGCTGAAAGGAAACTAAATCAGAGGGTCTGAGATATGAAATATACATTTCACAATGTCACATTGTTTTACAATCATAATTTACCATATTGTTATTTCAACAAGGTAATCATTCATTTTTTCCATTCCTTCACAACTATAGTATAATATAGCACACATTAATCTAGAACATAAAATATACATTGAATTGCTGAAGTATACTGTATATAATTCATGAAGTTAATAGGGTAGATTAGCTTGTAGCTAGAGTAGCATATCTTGGAGAGATGCACCAACAAATCACATATGATAACAGACAGATATCAATATTATACTATTTTGTCTAAATGAATTCACACTAAAAACATTTCATACATTTCAAACACTACAAGTGAATTACTTTCCCCCTGTTTTGTAATTTCACAGATATGAAAATGGTAAAATCCTCAATTCCAAACTGATCCCTGACTGAAATAATTCCCAACAATGCTGTTTGAAGGTGACAATTATTTTCATATTATTGCTAATAACGGATAAATGGTAGATATTCAAATTCTATTCTATTTTGTCTGAATGAATTCAAAATAATAAACTAAAAACTACAATCAAGCATTTAAAATTTAAAATGTATTTTGGTAATTGATATTCTGATATTCCTTTTGAGATTAGCTAAATATTACATTTTATCAGTGTTTTATTTTAAGATTAACTTAAAATGAGTGTTAGATGACAGCAAAGATAATCTAAATGCAAAAATAGGGGAATAATACACGCAAAATTGAATATTGATGTATAGAATAAAGAAAAATCTAATATTAGCCAACAAGGTACAGATATATCATGCATTACGCTTTCCAGGAAGTATATTAAGTTCAGCTTGCCCAGAGGCACCAGAGACCTGACAGTGGGTAGACCCTACGTAAACAAGCATGAAAAGATGTTAACCAGAACTAGTTAGATCCAGAACCAGAATGGAGGGATCTGGACAAGGTACTAACTAATATGATGTGTCATGCAACACAAGTCTGTAAAAATATGCTTTATGTACATACACATACTTTGGTAGAAATCATGTATCAGCTGCAATCAGGCTGCTACAAGGCAGCTTTCATATCGTCATCACTATTGGTTTAAATGAGCAACCTCTTGGGGACTGTTAATCAACTATGGAGGTTGGTTGAAACAGAACCCATTCCCTTAGAGAACGGCACAGCCAAACCGTCGCTTTGACTAATTCAACGCCAACTATTATATCCGAAGAAGTCTATTAGTCATCTCTCAAACAGTTACCGCAATCTCGTGGGAGATCCCAGTTCACTCGGTTTTCAAATTATTCCCTTCCTTTTCCAGATGCGTATATAAAGAATGTGAAAGATGAAGGTATTCCCTGAGCAGCCAGGACGTTCTTATCGCACAAGGGCCCAGTGGAGACCCTGTCCTGACTTAATCTCTGTCCTCTTTTAGGATGTCTGACTGGGCGAAAAGCCTTTGAGACAACAAACTCTAACAGGCCTGAAGCCAACACAATGCATGTCATACTTTATTTGGGTTGAAACTGTCAGTGAGCAGCAGGCATCACCTTGCAGACAAGTCATTTATCTTCAGCATTTTCACAGGGTGGGCCTGGCTGGGGTCATGGTTTCAGAAAGAGACACAAAAGAGTTCATTGGCTTGAGTGGAAAAAGAAGAAAGACGGAATGAATCTGCATCTTATCACAGGGCTTGTGTAACAGAAAGCAGACCGCTGGTCAGCAACAAATTAGGACTGGGAGCTCCAGTCTCTCTCTGTCACAATGCAGTGACACAGTCCAGCCGTGACGGCAGTGCCTGCGCTCACAGAGGGCAGCGATAGGGCAGGAATGCTCCATGGGGCGGTGTCCCAACACACAGGCACTGGGAAAGTGTTCCTATCGATGTCTGGGGTCAGGGCTAAGTTTGGGACTCCCACTTCATTTCACGCTTCAGAATGGCCCTCATGTGATCTGACGGAAAAGCATGAGCAAAGCCATGTGTTAAAAAAAGGACAATAAAAAGTGACAAGAGAGCCATTGGCTCATTTATAAGACAAATGTATTTAAAACTTAAAACTTTATAAACCAAAATCTCTAGCTTCTGCTAACTGTCGTATGCACGTTCACTAGAGAGTGGCGTTCCAGAGGATGACGGATGTAGGACGTAGGTGTAGCGTAAGCTCTGGTGAGAACATGCTAGTCTTGTGAGAATCAAGTTTTAATTACAGGAGCAAAGGAAGCAAAGTTTCCTTTGTTTAGCAAAGGAAAACCAGTCTCCTCTTGGCATATATTGAAATCCTCTGACATTTTTCTTTACAAATCCACGTTTTGTAATTGGTGATTTGTTTTGCTCTCTCCTCTGCGCTTCTGCATTCGTCACTTCTCACTGTAGCTTACGCTACACCTACATCCTACATCATCCACTCTCTCATGAATGTGCATACAACAGTTAGTGGAAGCTAGAGATTATGGTTTATACATTTTTAAATATGGATATTATTCTTACAAAAATGCATTGATTCGTTTCAGGAGGCCTTTATTAACCCCTTAATAATTCACTGCCATTATTAAGCTTGGAAGAGCCAGGACATTTTTTAATACAACTCCAATTTTCATTTTGGGTGAACTATCTGTTTAATTGGATTAAATGATTGGAGAAGTCTGACATATGCCTCCAGAGAGAAGTCTGTCATTTTACTGGAAGTTTGGTTCTTCTGCTTAACAATTATGAGGCCAAAGGGGGGTGTTTTGTTCAAAGCCATTTTGTGAATCTTTTTATCTCATTTGAGTCATTAGAACCGGACATTACAGCTTGTGCTGTGTATGGTTGTTGGATGCAGAAAACACTGGTGTGCACTTTAATGAGAATATATCTGACTAGTGCACAGCTTTCCCAAGATTTTTTAATTTGGTTGGGCATTGGGCCTTTGCAAAACCAACAACAACAACAAAAAAAAGCATGCACATCACTGGCAAAATGCTCAAGTTGGGTGCTCGACAATGGGGATAGTAAGAAACCAGAACAAAAGGTGGCATACCAAAGCTCCAAAAATGCAAAAATGTAATATCGGACTATCACACGGGTGACGTTTTGAGCATGCAGGCTCTTCATCAGACAATCTGATCATTTGTTCTGACGAAGATCACCTGCGTGATAGCCCAGGATTACATTTTTACATTTTTGGAGCTTTGGCATGCCAACTTTTGTTTGGAATTCTGCATTTGTATCTGATTTTCACAATTACTTTAGTGAATTGGATGCTAAAATAATGTAGATATTTGTGTGAAAATAAACACCAAATCATTCATAGTGCATTCCCTTCTTAGTGCTCTTGCAGCAATAAATTTTTCTGCTGAGTTCACGCCAGAAATGGAAGCTCTCGGAAAGCCATGGATCTACATATACCACAATGTTCTCAAGGCTACTATACACTGTAAAATCTAATTAGTTGGGCTTACTTAAAAAAAGCATGCAACCCGATTGCCTTGAAAAAACTAAGTAAAGTGAAATAGGAATAGTATGTTGTACTGACAAAAGCTTAGTTAGTATAGTTTACTTACACGAGAGTTCTAGTAACTAAAAAAGAACTGTAGGGGGTACTTGATCCTTTCCTTTAGGTTTACTCATGACTTAGTATAGCTACTCACTGACTCCCAGAGTGCATTGCGGCAGAATAAATTATGCAGTTGCTTTGTTTTACAGTTGTTGATTTTATTTGGCAATTTTATTTGCTGTCTTGTGTCAGTAGTAGCACAACAAAAAGAGCAAATAAAATGGTCATTGTTACAATTAATGAAAATAAATGAAATTGAATTGTTACCATTGTTGTGATTCACGTGGTGAATGTTTAAGTCTGTGAGTGACTTCAACATATTACTACACACTATTTAAGTATTATATAAACCCAATTAAAAGCATCTCAAGGTATTTAGGAAAAATGACATTTGAAAAAGCACATTAATAAACACACACAGTAAAACACACTACTGCTTTAATTAAAAATAGATCACCTTCTAAAACCAACCTATTTATTACTTTTCTTCCCTTGAAATCAAATAGCTCTGACTTCATGATGTATTGTTTCATTAACAGAAAAAATATATATAGTAACATAAATTAAGTTCCAAGTGCCCAACCAAAGGGAACGCTAATCACTATAATGGTGAGTAAAAAAAAACAACACATTTTAGGAAAATCAACATCAATTTATGAAGTTAGCTTATGTGATGTTCTCTCAAATATTTCAGTTGTATTGAAAATTCAACATTCATTATGACTGGGAAACGAGTGAATGCAACTAGTGAAAGATAACTGCAGACATGGAGGAAATGGATGACAAGTCTATTAAGACTCTTTTCTTTTCTTCTTCTTCTGTTGTTATGTTGCACTTTAGCAACATAGTGCACTGCTGCCTCACACTGGTTCATTAATGTCATTGGTTCCTTTGTGGCTACTTGAATATTTGAAGTAAGTGTCACTCAAAACAGTATTGAAAATTAAATACATTAATTAAATTGTTTTATTTGCCTTGAAAGTAGCTGTAACTTAATAAAAGCTAGTAAGTATAACAACTAATTAAAGATAACTAATCAAATCTAAGTAAGGTAAACTATTGGATTTTACAGTGACAGCTTGATTTGAAGACTAGCTAATTGATTGTAAGTATCTCTTAAACTCTATCTTTCAGTGTTACTGAGCTTTATATTGGAGAAGGCTATTAGGTTTAGTCTTCATTTGTGACATTGAAGTGACTGCCTAAACCCCCTCACCTTTCAAAGTGAGTTGTACGCTTTTGGCCAGTTCAGTCACCACCGAGAGAGAACTGAACAAGCCTCTCTAGATATTTTTGAAGGATTTAATTTTCACTTCACCTAGGGCAAGTACCAGGGGAGAACATGATGAGTCACACTGTTAATCTTGGAGCTGTTCTGGTGCTTTCTGTTGGCTCAAGGGCGAGGGACTGAGCACCCAGGGTCTGCTGACTCTACTTTTCCATCCTGTTACTGACGACTCTCTCTCTCTGAGCAGTCTGGATTTTGTTAATTGCTGGAACTGCTTTCATATCTGCAGAATGCCATGTCATGAAACTCTAAATTTAGGATTGAAAATCAAAGTGCATTTGACATTCTAAGCTAAAGCACCGTCACTATTGCTCTTACTTTTTCAATAAACTCTTGACCCTAAGAATGAAATCTCTGCATGTTTGTGATCCAGCTATTGTTTTTCTAGCGTCTGGATTTATGATTGTACCAAGCATATGACAAAATGGCTGCGAGAATCTCATAGACTAAGAGTGAACAATGTTGAATTGGCTCCATTTAAATTCATGAGTGTGAATTTGAACTGAATTGGCCAAAATCCACATGAAGTTGAATTGGACTGACAGGAAAAGGAATTTACTCAATTGCACTTTAAAGAAATTAAACACAGGTAATGCATTCTGGGAAATTAACCTGGTCCAAAAAAGTCAATTTATTAAATATTATTTAAGAAGAAGGTCAGTCTGTCCGTCCAAATCATCTACTGCATACAGAGCTTCAAACTTCAGGCTTTTTAAAACATTTTTCAAAACAAGGTGTTATCAAGACAACATTCAAAGTCTCTCTTAAGAAACTTTGTTTTTCTTGGTAAAAAAAATTGCAGTATGAATTTCTCAAATTTCAATTGCAATTCTATAATAATAATTACATAATTATTGTAATCATGAACTTCGTGTATGTTAAATATCACTTTAGCGATACAGCTTGCCTAGAATGACTCAAATAATCCCTCTCAACTACACTGCCTTTAAAACTTTATGAACTGTAAGCCATGTTAATGCATACACCTTTAGGATGGGGCCGATGGCCTGATGGGCCTAGCAGTGAAACTCTGAATGTGTAGTACAGTTCAGGTTCCAAAAAAAAAAGTTTTTATATTTATTTTTCTGCATGGCTGCACACTACAAGGCAAGAGATTGTACCCAGTCTCCCCATAAACTCTGTCTTTGTGAAGCCGCTGCACTCCTCCAATCCTGAGGGGCTTTTGATAAATGTAAGATTTAAACACCTGGTCCAGGCCTAGCTCAGTTCTCCTTTTACAGGGTAATGAATGGAAAGTGGATATGTTGCCAGTGGTGGCACACATGGGGCAGTCGGATGTAGTTAACTCACAAAGGCTGGGCAAGTTGTATTGCTGCACTTTTAATGTGATAATGAAAGGACAGGCTTTGCACAAGCAAACAGCTTGTGCACTTAACTCTGCATTAAGTGCATTGTTAACTAAGAGCAGTCATATCCTCAAGCGTGCTTAAAGCGGAAACATACTCCAAAGACTCGCTGTCTCATGTTATTATGAATCACCTCAACAACTACAATTTTCGTAGCATCATAAAACAGTTTGGAAATACTTAAAAAGAAATGCATTACATAAGATATTCCAATTCATTATTAAGTTAGGACACTTTATAAAAATGTTCAATTTGTTAACATTCAATCATTTTTTTCACAGCATTTATTAATCTTTGAAACCGTAAAAAAAGTTAATGTTTATGAATGTATGAATATACTATTGTTCACTGTTATTTAGTAATTGTTCATAATACATGAACTAATGTTAAATTATACAACTTGAAATGTTAAACATATATATCTGCAAAATAACCTATATTAACCTATATTCATAAATGCTGTAAAGGTATTGTTCATCTCATTTCATGTTAGCTAATGCATTTATGTATACAACCGCATTGTTAAGTGTCACTTTTCTGTATAAAGTGTCACTTTATTGTAAATATATGTTATTATTATTATATATTTTAAGTTATTTACTGTACATTGACTTTAACAGACAGAAGCAGATGTCATTTTCATTATATTCATACCTTTTAAATATTTTCTGAATAATTGTGGTAAAATCTGTTATAGAGTACTATACTTGTTTGTTGAAATCATAATCAAATGAAGCAAAGTATTGAACAGAAAAATATCCTTGGGCACAAATATATGCAGCATGTGACATGGAATCTTACATCTTACTGGTTAAATATCCAAATTTGAACACAATATAACACATGAAATTTGATATTATATCATGTGTTTTATATCATATATTATTCTGTATTTGTGGTTACAATTATTTACAAAAGCATGTCACTGATCGTAAGGTGTAAAGATAGCTCTGTGAAAGTCTTAAAATACATTTAAGAATACCTTCATAATGCATTATACACTTGTTTCACAGAAACTGTTACCAACAGTTCTAGCCGGAAGTAAACAACATAATCATTGATACACACGTTCAGGTAAGTTCATATAAACTACCATAATACATAATGGCTGTGCCCCTCAAAGTGAATGTAATCAGTGTGTGAAGGGCGTGAGTCAGTATGAAGGAGGTGTTATCAGGTATCTGTGTGTGAACAGTGTGGTCGAGCTGATGTCATTGCTCTGGTGTTGTCTCAGCGTGGCTCTGTGGAGAGTACTTTGTCTGCAAAGTCAGAGTGGTGTGTCTGCAGCACCTCGCTATCAGCTAATCACCACAAGCCAAAATAAACCCTGTACAATGTCATGAGACCATGTCCCAGGCCAGCCCACTCACCCTCAAGTTCTTATGTCTCTCTCGCCCATACCATCATCCATAATATATTCTGTTGTCTATAATGACAACATTGATCTTGATGATTTTGTTTTTTTTAAACGTGAGTAGAAAAATTGAGATATAATATGGCAATACTTGTTTTCAGATAATGTATTTTGAGTGGATGCACTACTTGGGGTCAGTAAGATTTTTTTGGTAACACTTTACTTAAAGCCTTGTATAATGCATTATACTGTAAAGGGTTATTAACGACTTTAATGCATTATAATTATTCATCATGTGCGTTGTAATATATGACATCTTGTCGTAAATAATTATAACCGAATTTAAAATGAATAGTGTAACAATGAATCGATAAGTGTTATAATGTGTTAATTGTGGTTACAATTATTCATGAGATTGTACAATGCATTATAAAATGCATTACAAGGCATAATTAATGCATTAAAACTACTTTTGTAATGCATTATACATAAGTTTAAGTAAAATGTTTCTGATTTTTTTTACTGCAATGATAATACTGCAAGAAATTCATAATGATCAAAATGACAGTACAGACTTTTATAATGCTACAAAATATTTCTATTTGAAATAAATGCTGTTCTTTTTAACTTTCTATTTAAAAAATCCTGAATAAAATTTTATCATGGTTTCCATGAAAATACTAGGAGTACAACTATTTTCAACATTGATAATAATAATAATAATAATAATAATAATAATAATTTTACTATATTTAAGAAAATGCAGCAAGTTGAGCATAAGAAACTTCTTTAAAAACACACACACACACACACACACACACACAAAAAAACCTTTTGAAAGTTTGTCTTTTCACTGGCATGTTGTTTTCACTTTTTTAAGCATAAACCTTAAGCATAAAGAAGAATTTTGTATGTAGTCTAAAACTAATAAAATATTCAACAACTTACATTCATATGTTAAATCAGCGTAAAAGTGTAAAAGCCAAGAACATTTACATGCAATTTAAAGGTTTGATTTCAGTCGAACTAAAGCAATACTAATTCTTTTTTATTTAGTGATGTCATAAAAATACTTAGTCTGACCGATATTGATATTGAAATAGATTTTTGAAAAGCCATTTTGCAGTATAATTTCTTGAAAATAGACACATGCCACATGCACAAGTAGCATCAACTCCACTTCATTAGGTTTCACACACACAAACACGCATACACAAACTACTTGTCTGGTATGTGTCACTCACACGTTAGACAATGGTGGCGCCCTAAAGCAATCTGACATGTCGCTCCCCTCCCATCCCTGACATACCGTCGGTCTTCTCCTCTCGGCCTGCAGGGCTTCGCTCTGCCTGGTGGCACTGATGGGCACGAGGCATTACTAATTAAGGCACTGGCACAGCTAGACTCCAGCATGTCATCACCTAAACGCCACAGGCTATTTACAGTCTGTGCATGCCATCATCAAAAAGAATAGATATAGATGGATGGTGGTCTGACAGGCCTGATGAATCCCCACAATAATGGGTAGGGGTGAATCCAAATTATTATTTTTTCGGCAATTAAAGCAAATTAAATAGCCAGTGGGCATTTAGCCCACTCTCCAACATGCTGATGCAGAATGATCAAACACAAAAACCCCCAAGAACGCTATTCAGCCAGGACCGTATTCTCTCTCTCACACACACACTATTTCTCTCCAAATATGATCTGACTGTTTACACTGGCATGTGTGAAGGGGTGAGGGTTCGAATGCTTGCATCTCCAGATGAGAAGAACCACGATGGCCTTTCACACTGGTTGCGGATACATACCCAATTATCCGTCGTGGCCTGGGGTGCACAAAGCAGGAGTGCTGATATGATAGCGAGCTCTTTGAGAGGCCAAGGGACTGGGTGGGAGGTTAAGCCCCTCCATCTCCCACTCCCACTCAAACTGGGGGAGCATGAGGTCGAGAGATGGGACACCACACAGTTCTCACTTCACTTTCAATCAAAGCTACGCTCAATCACCCTCAATCACAGCTGGGAGCGCAGAGACAACGGCATTGGATAACACCCTGACTGTGAGCACAAACACACACATTCACGCTCCAACACGACAGTTCTCTCTCTTTTTTTCCACAGGTAATGCGTTACCAAACCACAGTGTTGGGGGAACAAGTTATAAGTAACATGCATAACATAATCATAGAAATGCATATGATACTGATTAACTGAGCAGTAAAAAAATAAAATAAAATCATTTTAAATGCTTATTGAATCGAAAGATCATTACATTACAATGTACAGTATGAAAAATGGATATTCATTTGCAAAAAGTTACATTTAACAGTGTTAGTTAATTATTAGGCTTTTAAAGATTAACTTAAAGTAAGCATTTGATGATGGCAAAGGTAGTCTAAATGCAGGAAAGAGGACAATCGAACATACAATATAAAAAAAGCAATATGGTAGAGAAACAAGTACAACTAAAGAAGCGAATTACTTTTTAAACTGACAAAACTTAATTTACAAAATTGATTTATTGACAAACAGAATTTGTCAGCAAATTTGTAAGTATGATATGCATGTACTAGTGACATAAAATGCTGTAAGTTATTCTTTACTCACTAACATTTTGGTTTAAAGGATTATAACCATTGCTGGCAAATATAATAAATCAGTGAAATCGAAATATAACTCTAAAAAGTAACATTTGAAAAAAAAAAAAAACAGTAATATATCTTTTTGTGCTATAACGTAATGTAGAATAATTAGTTGCTTTATAGCATAACTATATTGTAAGTTTCTATTAAAGTCATCATAAAATTAAAATTCTACATTTTCTATAGTGAACAACTACACATTTCATTTTTAACGTTTGCTTTGACCTCGGAATTTTTAATCAAATTGTCAAAACTATCTTTCTGTGAAACAACAGACTTCCCTCTATATGCTGGGTTTCTCCAGTTATTTCGCATTTAGCATTTTTTTTTTTTTTTTTTTTACAATCGACTGCAAGCTTGCTTTTCGATCTGCCTTCACCCAATCAACAACCATCGCAAAGAACCAAGTCCTCGTCCTACAGTTTTTTTTTCTATTTTTCTTTTTTTGATAATCACTCAAATCTACATCACAATACAGAAGAAAAGATCTGTCGCTACATGAGTTTCATCGCAACTTTAAAAGTAACACTATTCATCACTTTCTAAGCATTGTCAAAAGCACACATTCACACTCACCATTACAGCCATGATATTGTTTTTCTGCAGGTAATATGTTACCCAACTACCTTCAAAAACACAAACACACACACAGGATCTCTCATGTCATCCACTCAGAAGTGCACACAGGCAGACAGAGCAGAGTGGTCTGAAGATATGCTGTGGAGAGGGTGCGACTGAGGAGAAACAGGCTAGCACAAGGTAAGAAACAGAGGCAGCAATGAGAGACGAAATAGATGGATTGCTCTAGTTAGCAATCTAAACATGGAAAATGATTTATGACAAAAGGTTTCAAGGAAATATGGGGCTAAACGGGTGTAATTTTATCATTGTGAAAATATTTGCTTTTATTTTTCAATCTAAAACAAGTGCTTTCGTATAACTGCCGTTTGAGTCAGACACTTATGGAGCACTTTGGCCATTTCTGCTCCTTCTTAATTGGAAAATATAAGGGAACAAATATGAATCATATACTTGAATTTGCACAAGTCTGAGATATAGGCATTTCAAAACCTATACTTATTGGGATTTGAAATTGGCTATAAAAATACTGGTATGATTTCTCAAGGTCTGAGAGCACTTCCAACATGACCAGTGGATCCAGAAATACCGATCAGAAAAATGACCACACAAGACCAACGAAGACAAGAGGTTCAAGGAAGCCCTTGGCCAGAGTAAACTATGCAATAATAATCCACTCAAAACATATGTGTGTGTTTGATATGGTTACAGTTTTAAAGTAGCACATGGGCCACAAAAGATATGAAGTGACCGAGGATCTATTAAAACACCATCACTGCACAGAACAAGAGATTTTTGTTAGTCAGGGCAACCCCCAGTGCTATAACATTGCTAGCTATTTTGCACAGGCATATTTTCTTTAGATGTAAAAATCTAGTTCAACATATAGCAGCACAGTTAAAAATATTATCTAGATTAAAGGGTTAGTTCACCCAAAAATGAAAATTAGCCTGTGTTTTACTCACCCTCGAAGCATCCTAGGTGTATGTGACTTTCTTCTTTCAGACGAATCCAATCGGAGTTATATTAAAAATTGTCCTGGCCCCTCCAAGCCTTACAATGGGGGTAAGCGGGTGTTGGTTGTCAACAGTTCAGAAGACGTGAAATAAAGTGCGCGCATCCGTAATAAAACGTGCCTCACACGGCTCCGGGGGGTAAATAAAGGCCTCCTGTAGCGAATCCATGCATTTTTGTAAGATAAATATCCATATTTCAAATGTAATAAACACTTTTTTCTCACTTCCGCTGACTGTGGTACGCGGAAGATGTTCAGGCGGATGATGTAAGACTTATGTGTCTTATTATTTTCTTATTTTCTCTCTCCGTGTTTGTCACTAATCAGGCAACGTCTTACGTCTTACGTCGGCTTCCGCACATGACTGTCAGCGGAAGTGAGAAAAAAGTGTTTATTACGTTTGAAATATGGATATTTATCTTACAAAAATGCATGGATTCGCTACAGGAGGCCTTTATTTACCCCCCGGAGCCGTGTGAGGCACGTTTTATTAAAGATGCACGCACTTTATTTCACGTCTTCTGGACTGTTGACAACCAACACCCACTTACCCCCATTGTAACGCTGGGAATAGCCAGGACAATTTTTAATATAACTCTGACTGGATTCGTCTGAAAGAAGAAAGTCAAATACACCTAGGATGCTTTGAGGGTGAGTAAAACACAGGTTAATTTTAATTTTTGGGTGAACTAACCCTTTAAATTTGTCCACTGACATAAAACAAACTGTAAATGGAAAGTATGTTCAAAATAAAGTGCAAGAAGAAATTTACAGAGAAAATACATTTACAAGAAAAACCTTGTGACTGCTGGCCTTCTGCCCCAGCCCAGTCATGACTTGAACAGGTAATTGCACATACAAACACTCAGTACTTCAGCTAGAAGCCTGTTTTTCTAGGAACACATCTGGCTTTAACCCTGTGAGATTGGGGTTGCTGCAGGGGTCAAACAAAGGGTGACCATGTTAGAGACCTTCATTATAAGCTTATTTGAAATTCCATGATAAAAGGGGTGAATAAATGGAAATATAGATAAACATTCATTTTATAATTTCCTCCTTTTTTCTGTAAGTGAAAGTGTTTTTAGATGCTTTGACTCATCACCATTACTACACCATTAAACATTTTTCATCACTTTTAATCAAATTATTGATTTTCCTATTTTAATGGTACAATGTGACAAATGAACATTTATTACAGATGATATATGGAAATAAATTATTGTTATTATATAAGCTCTCAATTAGTTTGATGCCATGAACACTGAATGTGAAGTTATATTACACAATTTCAAAAGCTCTGTTTTTTGTCAAATTAAATGTCATATCATACAACAGGATATTGTACCTACATTTCATAGCAATAATTTAATATTTTATTCTTGAAATTGTACTTTTTAACATGGCCCTAAATGCTATCATACATATAAATATTACAAATATTATTTATAATATCTTAAATTTGGGGATTTTTTTTTTTTTTAAATGGACTCCCACTAGATAATACAAATATTTTAACATATTTTTTTTATAACTGCATTACATTACTGTCAACATTGTTAATTTGGATAGGTTTCTAAATCACCAAACAAATAAAATAACTTACATTTAAATAGATCATTGTATGGTTATGTGCAAAATCAGTTTCAAAGACCAGCCAAATGAAGAAAATAAAAAAGAAAAGAAAAAGAAAAAACCCAGTAAAATTCTGTGTCATGTGAACTGCCCTAAAATAACAACCTGCATGACAAAACATCACCCTTGCTCAGATTTGTCATCAGCTCCCTCAACCTGTTACATTGGAAACAGTTCAGTTAGGTACATGGGAACAGAATCCAGCAAAGCTTGAAATACATCAGAACATGTGTGAACTCGATTAGAGTCATGATATTTCAATCCTCAGAGACTAAAGCAAAAACCAAGAGCATATTGGGAAAGAATTAGGGACAGATCTCACAAAACTATATGTGTGTAAGCCTACAGCACAAGTTGTTTGCCCTGTCAGTGTTTGCAGACAAGGCAACCTGGCAGAAGACCCAGATTTTCCAAGCATGAACTGCTATGCTAAAAAAGGGGAAGTCACTGGTTCTCCATGCGAAAAACACACAACTAGAGCCACTCAATACATGTGCACACAAAAATGGCTCGACTAAAACTGTAGTTGAGAACTAATGAGATCTTTTAAAGCAGTGAAAACATCCTTCTCGTGGCTCAGGGAGACGCTCAGCACGGCATCCTCAGAACAGATGACAGTTATTCCTCTCAGCGTTGTGCTCATTCCACAAAATCGAGCCAGATGTCTCCAGGCTGAGAAGCAGGTGGGCCAGGGCTGCTGCGCCACCCCGTGCTGGCACTGCTTCAAACCTGCTGGGTATAACCTTTAATTTGCATGCTTTTTCCTGGCATGTGGGCAAGGGGTGCCATCTGCCTGGGCCACGAGAGGACCCCGCCGTGTGTGTGTCAGTGTGTTTATGCAGGGGCTGGAAGGATGAGCACTGGAGCGACCCAGACCGCAGCACAAGGCCATACTGGTGGCCTGTCAGCTCTGCCCAGCCGAAGCCTCCTCCTGGGCCCATATGGTCCATCCATGCGGATGTGTGCTCATCACACACACACACACACACACACACACA
This sequence comes from Sinocyclocheilus anshuiensis, assembly GCF_001515605.1. NCBI lineage: Eukaryota > Metazoa > Chordata > Actinopteri > Cypriniformes > Cyprinidae > Sinocyclocheilus > Sinocyclocheilus anshuiensis. Next base: position 303,286 of record NW_015547654.1, read on the forward strand.
CACACACACACACACACACACACACACACACACACACACACCCAGGGATGCACTAATATATAAATACACGTGCCTCGATGCCCAGACATACACTGAAGCTCAGATTAACACACTCTTGACCTTGCAGCAAGGCAAAGCCCTGCCTGTTCAACTACACATCAGAGAAAGCAGATAAATATAATTTTACTACATAGTTCTTCATTCTGACTGGTCAATTGTGGTGTTTTGCAAAACAGAAAACAGAAATAAAATGCTCTGACAGAGTTTCTGAAACACTGCTACTGAATCGGCAGCATGAGCAACTCAGTATGCAGTCCTGAAAGAATGACTCAAATGAGTTGTTTTTAGTGAATCGACAACATACAGCATGATAAGCGTAGTCTGATTACAGAACAAATGAATCAAATGAATCGATTCTATTTAGTGAATCAAGTGCCTCTATGATGCCTCTAAACAGACTGAAAAGTCATTAAAAAGTGAGTGTAAACAACTTTTTGCAAGAACTGTCTGTTAATAAATTCATGATATGATTTCATCATTTAGCAATAGAATTTTATTTTTTTATTTTTAAATATTCACTAACACTCAAAAGTTTGGGGTTGGTCAATTTTTTTCAGTGTTATTGAAAGTCTCTTATATGCTCATCAAGGTTGCATTTATTTGATAAAAAATACAGTGAAAGCAGAAATATTGTGAAATATAATTAATAATTAAAAAAAATAATTTATGGCAGGGCTGAATTTTCAGCATAATTAGTCCAGTCTTCAATGCCACATGAACTTTCAGAAACCATTTTATAATATGCTGATTTGCTGCTCCAGAAATGCGTCTTATTATCAGTGTTAAAAAAAGTTGTGCACTCACTGCTTAATATTTTAGTAGAAACTGATACTTTTTGTTAAGAATTCTTTGATGAATAAAAGTTCAAAGAACAGCATTTATTTAAAATAACTCTTTAGCAACATTATGAATGTCTTTATGTCACTTTTGATTGATTTAATGCATCCTTGCTGAATAAAAGTATTAATTTCTTTCAAAAAAAACCTTTCACAAATATTTAATTTCTCTTTATGTCAGCTGCTCATTATCACAAAATCAACTGCGACTAGGTGACAATGTCACAAAAAAAAAAAACAAGATAATCTGTGCTCTTTTACACAACTGTCAGTCTTCCTATCATTGTGAATAAGTTTAAATCTGTTGAGCTGGTGATATTCTGATGTATGACTTTACACTGATCACTCTGCACTACCACACACAGCCAAGACATCTCAGCCAAACTCCATCCTCACCTCCCAGTTCTGTTTTATTATACATCTCTTTGATATGGTACCCGCTGCCTTCAGTCCAGAGAGCATCAATCAAACTCAGAAACAAACCACATGCAGACCTCAAACCATAATAACAGCTTCCATTTCTACTATGCAAGTGAACTGAAAAGTCACTACACAGAAGGAATGACAAAATTATGAATTACATGGAGCTAAATTAATTGATGATATCTCCAGGGCAGCAAACAGTGTTGAAACGACGTAACCGGCGCATAAAATAGAAAATAGAGAGAAACGTTTTAGCAGATTTAAATGCCTCCGGTTATAGAGGCCTTGCTCGAAAGTCTTGTTTGTCATCTCTCAATGAAGTGGATCGGACTGCTGACAATCTCTGTCATCAGCGGCTTGGTTACTTGTCATTTAGCAGACGCTTTTATCTAGTGGCTTCCAGTACAATAACGGCTGCAGTCATTGTCAAACCATTAGCATTTGATGATATGTGATGAAATGCATTTAATGAGTGTAAACAGCACTGTTTTCAGGCTTGAAAGGCATGTTGTTTTGTAGCGCAACATACTGCCGAGCAGCACTTGGGCACAGTGCCACTGCTCCAGGTGGGAAGGCAACTAATCGCTAAGGTGATTCCATAACAGACCCTCCCTAATTTCTGACTCCAAATGTACATTTTGCTCATTCAAATGAGTTTGTTTTCCAAATGTGACCTACTTCTGGTAAAAGAGCCAAATGCAAACAATTCTGTATTCATTATGACAAACTGAATAGCTTCACACCCATTACACCTTGAATAATATTGTAGTTGACATAAATTCCGTAACTATTTTGAGACGTAACTGTGGTAAAGTGACCAAATTTCAGAAATAGAAACTATTGACATTTCCCCACTCTATATTACAGTGTGCCCTTATATATTTTTAAGGACATGGTCAAAACATTAAGAAAACAATCAACATTCCGTTTTTAAGACTGTAAATCTAATCTTTCACAATACAACATATACTCAAGATGACGCATATTAAATGCAAGTAAATGGTTTAAATAATTTTTGTGAAAATAAAATGTCAAAACATGAGGGAAATTATGTTAACTTGTCATTCAGCATAACAGATATATTTATGTTCAAATGAAACACCATACTTATTCTGACCTGTACTTATTGTTAAATATAAAGTAAAAATTATAAAAGTATAAAATACTAAATGTCATCCTGACAAATAGGTAAAACCTAGTGGTTTGAAGGATAGTGGCGCAGATTGGTAAAGATTTCAATTACAATTAATTCATTTTTGGGGGTTGCTCTGTGATCCTTAATTAGAGTCTTTTATAATGTCTTCTAATGATTCTTGTTCTAAATACACTTGACAGATTTTTTTTGGTATATGACAATGATTGACGTTTTTGTGGATGTCTTCTGTAAATCACTGTAAAAATTTATGATAGTCATTTTTTTTCCACTTTTTGCCTTTGATCATATATATATATATATATATATATATATATAGAGAGAGAGAGAGAGAGAGATAGAGAGAGAGAGAGAGAGAGAGAGAGGGTTTTGCATAATGATGTTGTTGTTATTAAAGTTATTATAAAATGAGTGTAATTTCTTTGAAAAGCAACTACCACATACAGTCTGTATGCTGTATTTGTAGACTTTGCTCATTAATATTAATTATATTACGTGATGCTCGCCCCTTAAATAAATCACACTATTATGAGGACATGGTACTATTAAAAAATAATTGAACATTAATTAAGTTATAGCATTAACAATTTCGGGGCACAAATATAGGACAGTAGTGACATCAGCGGAAAAATCAGATTAATTTTTTATTTTTATTTGGAATATCATGGACCATTCATAAATATGCATTAAGAAAGTAATTATGGACAATTAACAGTCATAAATGATTTATATAACTAATATATAAAACTGATAACAGAGCAGAAATGTTTAAATTGGTACATCTAATTCAACCATGTAAGTGATCTTGAAATCTCAACAATCATCTCATTCAAGGGGATCACATTACATGCAGTGTAATTGTCTCTATAAGAAGCCACAAAAGGTGACATAAAATAACTTTGATTTGGCTTTGCAACAAGAAAATTGCACTGATTTTTGCAAACAACAGTATCGAGTTAAAATCTCCCTCATTCTCTTCCTTCCTTTTCTCCTCAGAGACCATAAAAGTGAAAATAAGAAAAAGAAAAAAGAGAGAAACTGAGACAGGGACCTGCTGTGCAGTGCATCACAGCGCCTCATCATTGGGCTAATTATGATGAGTATTCTCCCTGCAGGCGCGTGGCTGTGGAAATGTACAGGCTTTGTTCTCCCACATCCTGATGGAGCTGATGGGGCATGGCGCGGTGTAGATGAGCAGCCCCCCAAATGTGTGCCGCCACCAGGCTCCCCACACGCAGAGAGAGAGACACTCTCTCACATACATGCGCACACACACATTAACCTTCAGCAGAACATTACACACAATCAGATGCACCCAAACAGCAATGTGTCAAACTCAAACACAAAGCAACAGACAAAGACACAGAGGCACATAAATGCAAACATCTAAATACAGGTAAGCAAGTCAACTGTGTCCATAGCATTGAGACTGAAGAGTGTAGACTAGTGGAATGCAATAAGTGAAATTCAAGTCAAGTTTATCACTTAACAGCATTTCTTTTCTTTTTCAATTTTTTCAGTGCAGCAAATCACTGGCTTACATTGCATCAGCTCTCTCTGTAAAAGGAAGAAGAAGAAGAAGTCAGTTTCCTTATGCCACAACACTATAATGATAAACTTTAAAACAGACAATAAACATGCAGTAATGCAGTTTTGCATCTGGCTTGCAACATTTCCTGATTCTGTTCATTTTCTCTCTCGTCAGCTCCACAAATACATACACACACACACACACACACACACACACACACATATATATATATATATATATATTATTATTAACTAGCATTAACTAGATTTCCCTGTATACTGTATATACCATTATATATACTATCCATAAGCATTCTAATAGGTGTGAATGAATGAATGAATGAATGAATACACTGTACAAAGCAAAAACACTACACTTTTTATTATTTATTTATTTGTTATTATTATTGTTTTATTATTATTATTTTTTTTTTTTTAATTGTGTGTAAATGTGTCTGTAATTTAATGTTACCAATGTTTCGGCAATGCCTCAGGCACTCGGGAAGTCTTTGTGGCAGCTGCCCTCGCGCAGACTCGCGCTTCCAGCTCCTCCTCACCACTCGGCTCCTTCTGCCAGGTCCCATCATTCTGGCCACACTGTTAGGCTGATTGTTTACAGCTCTCTTCAAAGCCCAGTGAATAAATGCCTATTTTCTCTCGTCCTCCCCTGCTGCTGAGACTATCAAAGCTTTGGAAGTGGCCCGCAAAGGCGCAATTTGATTTGGCAAAGACTGCGTACACTCACCTCCCCCAAATGCAAGCAAACACACAACAGAGCTGATGTTCAACTTTTACTTGATTCCATCTTTTTTTTCTGATGTATGTTTAAGCATTGTTCAGACCTGCTTGCCACTTGCTTTTGAAGCCTGTGCGAGGCCAATTTAATTCAATTCAATTCAAAAAAGATAATGCTTTTAACTAGAGCTGTCAATTTAATTTAGCGTGATTAATTATTTAAAAAAAACAATGCAATCATCAAATACCACCATCATGTTATTGTTATTATGGTTATTCTTGCAATTTAATATCACGCAGCAGAAATAATTATAATGCAGGTGTTTTAAGACGATTTTTTTTAAGTTGTACTGCTTTTAACATGACATTATAAAGTAGTTTTTAGTTTTACTATTATATATTTTTAATTTTGTAGTTTTAATTTTACCATTTTCAAAAATGACTTTTATTGGTGTGATGTAGTTAGGTTGATTCAGTCATACTTAATTATATTTTCGACTAAAATTAGATTATTTTTAACAGTCAAGTTACAATAATTGTTAAATGATAGTAACATATATGCTTCTGTCAAATCTGTAAATAAATTTCAGGTTTGTAATTCTGTCCAACCTGTAATTTGATCTTCAAATTTTCTTAGGATCAGCCCATTTTTTCCAGCATTATTCTTCATTAGTTTAGCCGAATTGCACTTATTCATCAACCCTTTTAAGACACTCTGAAGTAACAGGAGTTGGCAGAATTGTTTTTCTTTCCCCTGCACATCCCAAGGCTTCTTAAGTGTCTTTGTGTGTGCGAACCTCTTATGAATGCCCATAATCCAGTTTTATTGAGAGAGGCAATTCTGCCTCTCAAAGTAACAACATTAACTGAGATGAATAGAACATCAATGATGCAAAGAAAATTTGTGGCCCCCATTCAAATGGAATTGCTATGCAGTTTCAATTGGGTAAACATAGATTTCATTTTCCTTCTTCTTTCTCCTCTCCATTTCTTTTTTAACAAAGAGGCCTGGAGATGTTTAAATGGAAATAAATGTAACATGACAGAAACAAATCCGGCAAACATTGCATATGAAGCAGGTGCATCTGTGATGAAAACGCAGTGAGGGAGAAGGAATGAGGATGGAAGTGGCTCCAGTGGGGCTTTGATCATATTGGTGCTGGAGATCTTTCATATGATACTGTGATGATGAGACTGCGGCGTCTGTGTATGTGACAGATTGATCTATCTAACTGTATTCAGGTGAACTCTCGTCATCAGAAATCAGCTGACTGTGAGTGTCAGACAGTTCACAGCATTTGTATAGAGCTAAAACAAGCATTTACAGAATCATATGACATTTTATGATACTGCTTTTGAAGTTTGCCTCCAAATAATGTACAGCTTTGTTCATTAAAAAGTTAGAAACAAACCTTCCATTTCATAGGAAAAAAAAAAAAAGGAAAAAAAAGAAATTACACCAAGTGTGTACTGTATGTTTACTGTTGCATTAAAACCCTGTTTCATTGCACTTTTTCTTTCATAACACGAAACAAATCTCCCACGAGTTATTGTGGTCTATCTCTTAATATTGGTTTACTATTATTTAAAAAAAAATAATAATTTGAAATGCAGTTGTTAAAAATTATAATAAAATTGTCAAAGTTTGGGTCGAAGATGCAAATGTACATTTGTAAATAGGCATAATTATGTCTGTTTGAATGTTTGTTCTCATGGCTCCCAAATAAATGAAACCTAAGCCTCAGTAATTTACCTGCCGAACAATAGAGATTAAAAGAAGGAAATGAAAATTAATTTGTAAGAAAAAATCAAGTAGAGAAGCGGAAACGGTGCTGGTAATTTTGTGCCAGGAAATTATCCATTAAGTTTACGGACATATCCTTCAACCCCAAAACAAAACACAATCCAATGCGTAATTCAAAATATGCACAAAATACATGAAAAATAAATCTAATAAAAAAAGTGTGTTATAATTTAAGTTACAGTCAACACACATATAGTATATAGCATATGGCCATATGGATGTACAAAGAATACTGCAGATATTTGTATTATATTATATTATATTATATTATATTATATTATCAAAATATCAAAATATAGGCATAATGTCCATAGCAAACAAAATGTAAAAATGTATTTTAACAAACAAAAAGACATCTAAGTAACATTTTATAATAACACTGATTATTTACCATGACTTAATGAATTTGAAATATTAACGAAAGCTATTTGGCCTATACCACATACCTGTATTTTAAAGTTTTCCAGATTTTACTGTAAGTACAGTAGGAGGAAAGTGCAGGAGGTTGTGTGAGTGTGTGTATGTTAACTTATGATGCATAGAGAAGGGGGGATTTGACCTCATGACCTGCCGGTGGGTGACTCAGGGGGCAAATATGCTGAGATGCGAGTCGGTACCAGTATGTGTAAAGGCCTGTGATCTGTCTCTCCCACATGCGGCCTGTCTCCAGGGAGCAGAGGAAGGATATTTTCGCTTGGGTACCTCCAGACTCCCATAAGACCCATGAGGTGCAAGTCCCACCCGCAGTGCTCTAACCACAAGCTTCTGTTCTAATGGCTTACAGGTGGCGAGGCAGGAGACAGAGCTTCACACACTTTAGGGGCACAAGCAAAAATATGAAATATTCAAGACATATTGCAGTTTAAATTCAGGTTAAATGGGATAGTTCACCCAAAAATGAAAATTCTGACATTTTTTACTCACCCTCATGACCTTATGTCTTCTGTGGAACACAAATGAAGATACTTTTTGTATCTATGTTTTTTTTAGACCCAACTGACTTTCACAAAACAGTTCTTCGAAATGTCATCTTTTTTGTTTTGCAGAAGAAATAAACTCGTACTGGTTTGGAATGACATTAGGGAGATTTTTGGCTGAACTATCCCTTTAAGCTATTTTATTTACTACATAAAATAACTAAAACTTGTATCTCAGTTTGTAAACACAAACAAAATCATCAGGGATAAAAACATCTGGGATAAGCGTTAAACAGCTATTCAAACTTTTAATTTTGACTGTTTGCTTCTGCAAACTTCATTATAGTCGCAATCTACATTCAGTTACTTTGTACCACATGACCCACGTTAATAATATTTCATCCCATCTCAGCCATAAACAAATCAGCACGGATCATCATAATTCTGATAATAAACATAACAGAGCTGATTATCTCTTGCTTCCTCCAGATATCATTGCTGCTCATTTAAATCTAAATGTAGCGAGCTGAATGGGCCCAAGCGGAGCCATGTGTGCAACTGTTGGGACTACATCGCGCCAGCGTTATTGGACCGATCTGGTCGTGAGACTATGATTAGGGCCACAGGTGTGCCATTCTCATTCCCATCATTAAGTAGGGGCTTGGCACTGATAGGTGCTCGCTTTGGCCACACAATGGCTGCCGCAGCTGTCAAAACATATTATGTGTGCTGCTTCCCCATCTCTACTCTTCAGCTTGTACCATAAAACACGCTGTAATTACTCAACTGGACAAGCAGCTCTGCCTCCCTTAGGAGAACCATGTCAAGACACACACCTGAGGGACACGGTCCCTGCTGGGAGAGGAGAAAACACGTCAACAGTTGGCCTTTTTCTCATGATCTGCGTTCCTCAGTGTAAATAATGAAGGAGAGAGAAACTGTCTTGATGCAGTCTTGTTGTAGGGAAGACCGGGGCTATTGTTGTCATATGTACTACAGAATATGCCTTTTTTTTTTTTTTTTTGCTTTTTTGAGGCAAAAGTCCAATTACACAAATGCCTTTTTGTCTCTTGTAGTGATTCTGCATGTTAGTTTCAAACCAGTTCAAAACCTGCTTACATTAAAATATCTTTGTAAACTAAATGTTCAAATGTTCAACAGCTTTTTTTGTAGTCAAGACTTTAATGTACACATACTTTTTTTAGTTTTTGAAAGAAGTCTCTAATGCTCACCAAAGCTGCATTTATTTGATAAAAATGCAGTTTATTACAATTTAAAATATCAATTTTCCATCAGTTTTCATATATTTTAAATTGTAATTTATTCCTGTGATGGCAAAGCTGCATTTTTAGCATCATTACACCAGAAATCCCTATAATATGCTAATGTAATGCTCAAGAAACATTATTACCAGTGTTTTCAATATTCAGATTTTTCATTTTTTTTCAGGGTTGTTTGTTTGAATGGAAAGTTCCAAAGAACAGCATTTATTAAAAATATAATTTTTGTAACATTATAAATGTCTTACCCACTACTTATTACTGTCACCTTTGATCAGTTTAATCCTTGCAATAAATAAATAATTAAATAAATGAAAACACTATGCAAACAAAACAAAACATGAGATGGAGCTAAAGTGGCAGGCTAAAGTGGCAAGTGTACCTCAAGTTGTGTTTTGTCAGGGGTTATTTGAGAGTCAAATGGCAAAACATAAATACTGCTTTTTCTAAAGGCAGTTTGAAACTCCTGTGCAAACTGTCAACATGTACGGTTTTGTGGAGTTCATGCAGCTTGAGTGTCGCTGTCATTAAAACAAAAGGGAAAAATCTTTATAAGACATTCAGAAATTCATGTTCACTTTTCAGTTCTACATTTCATTCAATTATTTATGCCGATAATACAATTTGCAAAGAAAAAAAAGTATCAAATGATTAAAATGTAAAATAGAAGCCTTTTTACTAGTGATCTCAGATCCCCAACTGAACAAACTGAAAATAAATCTATAATGCAAGTCTTGGGACAGACTGAATAAAGTCTTGATGTTTCCCTGTTCGGCTCTGATCAGACCTGAGTTAGCTTCACATGGGATCTCATGAATAGTCTCTGTTGTGTTCATTCTCCCACAATCTGTCCCACTATAATATCACAATGCTCTAAACATCTAGAATGGCCATTGAAAAGAAAAAGCAAAGAAATCAGAGGATGAAAGACATCCCTTCATAATTCGAGCCATTCTTTGAGAGAATATCTCTCGTGTTGACCCCTACTGACCCACAGGTCATGCCGGGGTCCCTCATTGGTCTTGTTGTAGGGAGGGACGGTGGCATCTGTGTGGAAGAGTGGCAGTTGGTCTCTCCTGCCCTTGGGGGACAGCGGTGGACCTCAGAGAGGAGAGAGCGGCGGTGGACGTGTTTAGTGCCTTTAATTGCATACTCCACCCTGTGCCCTTGTTACGGGGCAGTGCCCCTGCTTTCATGCTGAGGGCAGTTCTCATGGTCCCTGCTCATTTCCCTTCTCTCCCCCACACAGACCTCACTGTTCACTGCAGACAGGAGACCCTCAGCCAGGTGAAATAAAGACGGCTGGCTTCAGGCAAAAAGAGTGAGGGAGGGGGAAAGGGCTGGTTTATGCAGTGGTACATTGATGTAGGTTTCACAGTGAGAAACAGCATTTCTGCTCATCTTTTGCCAAATTGCTGCCAAACTGAAGTCATTGATATTACAGGTCTTTCGTAATTTATCACTGATGATTCATTCTAAAACATCTGTTAGACACAAACTTTACTTAAGGACTTAGTGAAACTTAAAGGATTAGTTCACTTCCAGAATAAAAAATTGTCCCCCCACGTCATCCAAGATGTTCATGTCTTGCTTTCTTCAGTCGAAATGAAATGAAGGTTTTTGAGGAAAACATTCCAGGATTTTTATCCACATAGTGGACTTCAATGGTGGCCAAAGCGTTGGAGGTCCAAATTGCAGTTTCAATGCAGCTTCAAAGGCCCTGCACGATCCCAGCCAAGGAATAAGGGTCTTAGCTAGCGCAACGATTGGTCATTTTCTAAAGGATAAAATAAAAAAAAAGGTACTTTTTAACCACAAATGCTCGACTTTACACATTACGTAGTCATGTTGGAAAGATCACGCATGATGTAGGTGGAAGTACCGACCCAGTGTTTACAAAGCGAACGTGCAAAGAAAGTCAAACGCCCTATACAAAAAAAGGTAAAACAACGATGTTTGACAATTCTGAAGATGGAGGAGAAAATGAGATGGAGTTTTTTGCCCTACCCTACCTTTCTGAACCGGAGTACACTGATGAAGAATTAACCACACGTGACCTTGCCAACGTGATTACTTAATGCATGGTAAAGTTGTGAATTAAATTTTTATTCTGGAATTGAACTAATCCTTTAATGAAAAAAATGGACAATAAATTTAAAAAAATCCTCAAAACTTGAAAAGCAGGTGTTTAACCAACTGTAGAGGAGATTCAACTTAAAAAATATAATAAAATAAAATGAACATTTCAGCCAATTTTAAGGCCTTCTTCAGACATCTTTTTTAAAGAAATAAGGTTACATTCATGTTTGTAGAGTGAGTGTACTTTGTGTGCTTTTTTTTCTTGAGATAAAAACATTATATACATGAATATATTATTCATTAAGTGGGAAAATGGAGGCTAGTTTCACACTTTTTATTCTAGTGAATATTAAATTTGTCTATAGACAAATACTATAAAAAAAAACGAACATTCCCACCATAATTCAGGTTATGCACAACAAAACAGGTTGCATATGATTGTCTCACTTCTAAAATATTTTACTGGACCAAGATATTTTCTTATTATCACTACTTAACATTAAACAGAAACAAGAAAAAGCACTAGCTATATTAGCTGAATTTCTGAAGTCCAAAGCTATCAGCATCAGTTCATACTGCTATTAATGGCACCTCCACAACCAACATTGATATCGACAAAAAACAATAACAAAAAACAAAACAATATATATATATATACAATATAAACAATGTCTATATACAAACATTATAAACAATTTATCTATAAACTGTATCTAATTTGCATATTAATGTGTTTTTGGGGTAGCATATGATGAAAAAATAAGTGTAATAATGGGAGTAATAATTGGCAAGATTTTCATAATTATATGTAATATTTCACAGCAATATAGAAATATAATTTCTTTCCCTATTCACTTGTTGTGTCTCCCAAAATGCCTAATAAACATGCTTTAAGTCCTGTGGCCTGTAGCACGAAGCCGGTTTCAGTTTTTACCCAGGGGCCTGTACCATGAAGCTGGATAAGCTGGCTAGCCAGGTAAGTTTCAGTTTAGTTTGCACCAATCCTCAGTTTTAGGTACCATGAAAGTGGCTTGGCTTTTAGCTGCATTCGTTGCCATAGTAACTTACACTGCACAGCTAATCTGCTCCGGGGCAGGTTATGTTCTGGGTAAGAAATCTCAAACTGAAGTTGGACCAATCAGATGTGAGCAAAGTGACACATGTCTGGCGCAAAAAAAAAAAAATCACTCCCCTACAAATTAAAGGTCACTATAAAGTATCTTTTAAAAAAATCCAACAAAATTGTCTGGCTTTAATGATAATTACAATTTACATATGATTTATATAATCATAATATGATTTATATTATTATTAATCCATTACACACAAGTACTTTTAGTTTAACAATTATTATATAGCATTTATTTTAAATGAATATTAATATATACAGATCATATGTAATATAAATAAGTGGTAGAATCAATAGATAACACTTTAAAAATGGCTACATGTGACCTTTCATGTTCGAGTCTCTATCACTATATATTATCAACTATACTATAAAAGTATGGATGCTTCACAACTTTCTCAAATTAAATAGCTCTAAGACTGGGGTTGTTCTTATTGGCACACCAGCAGCCATCCACAAATGTAGCAGTTTTAATCTGACACTGGATAACAGCTCTGTACTGCCGTCTATACAAGCTCATAACCTTGGTGTGATATTTGATGTTAATTTGACATTGGAGGCTCACAAAGTGTTACTAAATCAGCATTTTATCATCTCAGAAATATTGCTAGGATTAGGCTTTTACTTTCTACACCTGATACTGAAAGGCTCATCCATGCTTTTATCACTTCAAGAATTGATTACTGCAATTCTCTTTACATTGATCTATCAGCAAAATCTATCAAACGGCTACAATATATCCAGAACTCAGCAGCATGTGTTCTCACTCACACAGCCTCACGGCGGCACATCAGTGATGTCCTCTGTAACTTGCACTGGCTTCTAGTTCAATCGCGTATTGAGTTTAAATGCTTGTTTTAACTTATAAAGCTGTGCATGAATTGGCTCCTTCTTATGTTTGTGATTTAGTTACCCCTTACATGCCTTCTCGTCCTCTTCGCTCTGCTGATTCTCTTCTTCTTTATCAGCCACACTCCAGATTAAAAACTACGGGACAGAGAGCCTTCTCTCGTGCCGCTCCGAGCTTATGGAATGCGCTTCCTTTGAATGTTCGAAGTGCTCCTACACAAAGTACTTTTAAGAAACTGTTGAAAACCCACCTCTTTAAAATTGCTTATCATGATTAAGCTGTTGATTAGGGTTTTGATTTAATTTATTTTGCATCATTGCATTTTGTGTTTTAATTGTTTTTTTTTTTTACATTGTTGTAGCGCTTTGGGTGTGAGAAAAGCGCATTATAAATAAAATGTATTATTATTATCTCTATGGGATTTTTTTTTTCATATTTCATAATGATAATTCTAGTTTATAGAGTCTAATGTGAATTATGCCTTCTGATGTACAATCAAAGCATTCCTGAAATCTTTTATCTCTCCCCAGTCTTTGCACCTGTGGCTCTGGGATATTTTCTGTACAATTTAATTCTGTGATACTCGCTGGCTGTTGCTTATCAAGTGGAGGGCTGGATGTTGGTTGTGTGTGTGTGTGTGTGTGTGTGTGTGTGTGGTTCCTGGTCTGGAAAGGAACTGGTAATGCACCACGCTCTGACGGCCAGCCGGACCAGGTGCGCAGAGCCCAGGTGTGTTTCTATGAATAACACGATGAGCCAGTGCAAACAGAGTGAGAGAGAGAGAGGGAAATAAAGCATGCAAATAGACAATACGTACTGTCATAGCTCACCTGTTGAACTCCTGCGATATGCTGTCCAAAACACACACATACATATTTCAAAAACTGCTTAATATTTATTCGTCTCTGTTTACCTTCCTTTCCCCGGTTATGGATGAATGCAGCAGCACTCTTAAACAAATTCATCATTCACATGAATCAGATTTCCCTGTGTCCTTTCCCTTACACATTCTATTTGGGTTGCTCTGCTCTTAAAAGCACATCTGGGATTAGGGATCCAATCAGGCTGTGTGTTAGGCTCAGAAATCCTTTAAGTCTGGCATTACCACACACCTCACAAAACACAGAGGTGTTCTAATCCACACAGCCGCCGATCCTGCTAATGCATGCACGTCAGTCTCACAGGCGCTGTGGCTTTGCTGTCTCATCGCCCCGCATTCTGTTCCCTACAAAAACATGATGGCCTCCAAGTGGCCTTATAATGCAAATCTAATATTACTTCGATAATCGTTGTGAATGTTGATGTCCGGTGAGGCATTGTACTTGTGTATCTGAGGCCACAGATCATTCTGTTGAATTACACTGTTACACTATAAAGTATGTCGCTTAAAATGTGCTTCATGGGGTAAAAAACAGTATATCATAATCTTGTGTTTATGTTTTTTATGCACTGGTCAGTTTTGAGATTTGGCACTATTTGGCTTTTCACAAGTGGAAAGAAAACATCCAAAATACACTTTTAAAGGGATAGTTCACCCAAAAATGAAATATTTTCCCCCTGCTATGGAAGTCAATGGCTACAGTCAACTGTTTGGTTACCAGCATTCTTCAAAATATCTTCCTTTGTGTTCAAAAGAAGAAATAAACTCATACAGGTTTGAAACGACATGAAGGTGAGTAAATGATGACAGAGTTTTCATTTTTGGGTTAACCATCCCTTTAAGTGTTTATTTTATTGAACTTTATCTATTTGCATTTGTAGATTCATTTTTTAAATTATTTTCTCTACTGTACGGAGTGAGAAATCTCCACTTCAGCAGCACTTACACACATCAAACTTGATAGGTTTATTCTTATCTATATATCTATATTGTGAAGGTTTTTACAGAGGGGTTTGTTCATATATCATTTGCCTGGTTTTATACAACATTTTATCCCTGAAAACATGGTGATTTATTTATTTATTTATTTGGCTTAATATTTATACATTTATAAAAATATTTATATATATTCAACTGTAGTGTTAAAAACATTTAAAAGAATATACATTTACTTGTGAAGAAATGTTGCATAAGATATTAGCATTTGTTTTCAAAGAATATATCTGGAGTTAATTGTATTTTTTAAGCAAAAACTAATTAAATTTTCAGATATAAGTTATATTGTCTGAAAACTAGTCCATAATGTCTTAAAGTGCGGTCACAAAACTTTATGGTGTGGTAACAAAATGTTGGCGAAATTTCATGGGCATAAAAAGTCCATTGTCTATTGTGTAAATAGTGTAGCGATGTATGAAGTACTGCTCACACAGACGTCACTGTTTATTTATTTATTTGGCTGTTGACAGCATTTTCTGATTTAAGAAGTGATTAAAAAAGAGATATCTAAAATCTTTCAAAAAATGTCATGAAGCAAGAATTTTGAACCTGGCTTTATCCATTGTTCAGATTTATGTACTGGAAATGCAAATGAGTGCATATTTAATTAGACAGTGACTTATTTGCATATTTAAACAACATTTCAGAAAACTTGTAATACAAAACAATACTGTGATTAATCAGCTGGGGAAATCTGGTAAACTCTTTTAGTTCAAGATTTATTCTGTTCATCTGCGGTGTCTTGAAAATTGGAATGATTTTATTCCTAACTGTAGATGGAGACGCCGGAGCCGGCTGACGCTCGCAGCTCTGCGCAGAACCGAAAGCCAAAGGGACCCGTTCCAC
>NW_015547654.1:318919-320922 GCF_001515605.1 Sinocyclocheilus anshuiensis
TTAACATAAATATATATATATATATATATATATATATAAATATATATATATATATATATATATATTTATAATATTTATACATTTATAAAAATATTTATATATATTCAACTGTAGTGTTAAAAACATTTAAAAGAATATACATTTACTTGTGAAGAAATGTTGCATAAGATATTAGCATTTGTTTTCAAAGAATATATCTGGAGTTATGCGTATTTTTAAGCAAAAACTAATTACATTTGTTCAATTTACAATTAATACAACTTGGCAACAGGGTAAACTAATTCAGATATAGTAAGATATATTGTCTGAGAACTAGTCCCTAATTAGTCACAAAACTTTATGATGTTGTAACAAAGTTTTGGTGAAATTTCATAGGCATAAAAAGTCAATTTTTCTATCTTTCTATCTATCAGTCTGTCTGTCTGTCTATTTATCTATCTACACTTTTATTTAGCAAGAAAGCATTAAAAACTGTTATTTAGCTGTTATAAGCGGTTATTTTTACATTTTATTCATATAAGAATCCTGAAAAGTATCATGTTTTCTACAAAATATTTTGCAGCACTGTTTTCAACATTGATAATAATAAGACATGTTTCTCAAGCAGGAGATCAGCATATTAGAATGATTTCTGAAGGATCATGCGACACTGAATACTGAAATTTCATAGGCATAAAAAGTCCATTGTCTATTGTGTAAATAGTGTAAATAGTTATGTATGAAGTACTGCTCACACAGACGTTACTATGTGGCTGTGCCTCCCAAGATTATGTATCTTAAGGATGCACCAATATGTTTTACTGGAAAATAAGATGGAAAAAAATATAAAACAATGATGTTTGGCAGTGTATTATTATAGTTAAAATATTATATTTATTATTGAATTAAATAAACTAACATTTGTAAATAGAATATTAGCATAAAACTATTTAAATAACATGAGCAAATCTTAAAATGGCCCAACCAACCCAAATACAAAAGTAGGTCAAGTAGAAACGTCTCTTAATTTGAAAATAAAATTAATAGTAAAAAATAAAATGATTATAATAAAAAATATCCATAGATTATATAATTTAGCATTTAACACGCATTCACGTCAACATATTGACACCAAAATTCCACAATAATTAAAATAAGAATAACTAATTTTAAGTCTTGGTTGAACTGTTACTTCAAGATAACAGCACATACACTGCAGAGTGTATGTAATATAATATATTGTCGAAATATGCACAAATATAGATTTGATTTGCTCTGTAAGTGATGGATATAAAGCTCTTTATAGTAGTATGCATCAGATCGCTGCAAAATCTGGAAATGCAATTGTATAATCATCCCTAATTGTGTATATGATGCACAGACTCTTTGAAATGCAAATACGCTGCAGGTAGCATGAAAGCATTACACTAAATAATTCTTCGTGGGGGGGGAGGGGACGCACGTGTGGGATAAGAAAGCAAAAATAACGAGGGACAGGTGGAGAAAAATAGAGATGGGAAAAGAATGTTGTAAGAAAGACAGAGAAATGAGAAGGTAGGTGTTCCCTGTGTGGGATTAGTGGCTGTGTGTGATGTGGATCATGAGCTCCGGTGCTGCCAGCGCACCCTTAATGACTGAGTGGGATACTGTTACTGACACATATTGGGGCTGTGTTATAAGGGTTGCCAGACCCACCTGTCACAAAGGAATATGAAGGGAGGGTAAAAGAGAAGAAGGGAGATGAGGGTAGACTCTTTGAAATGCAAATACGCTGCAGGTAGCATGAAAGCATTACACTAAATAATTCTTCGTGGGGGGGGAGGGGACGCACGTGTGGGATAAGAAAGCAAAAATAACGAGGGACAGGTGGAGAAAAATAGAGATGGGAAAAGAATGTTGTAAGAAAGACAGAGAAATGAGAAGGTAGGTGTTCCCTGTGTGGGATTAGTGGCTGTGTGTGATGTGGATCATGCGCTCCGGTGCCGCCAGCGCACCCTTAATGACTGAGTGGGATACTGTTACTT
>NW_015547654.1:321063-322262 GCF_001515605.1 Sinocyclocheilus anshuiensis
AAAAAAAAAAAAACTACTGTATATGTGGCTGTGCCTCCCAAAATGATGTACAGATACTTTTTTACTGGAAAATAAGACACAAATATAAGAAAATTATTTTTGGAAGTGCATTATTCCAGTTAAAATATTATATTTATTATTGAATTAAATAAACTAACATTTGTAAATAGAATATTAGCATAAAACTATTTAAATAACATGAGCAAATCTTAAAATGGCCCAACCAACCCAAATACAAAAGTAGGTCAAGTAGAAACGTCTCTTAATTTGAAAATAAAATTAATAGTAAAAAATAAAATGATTATAATAAAAAATATCCATAGATTATATAATTTAGCATTTAACACGCATTCACGTCAACATATTGACACCAAAATTCCACAATAATTAAAATAAGAATAACTAATTTTAAGTCTTGGTTGAACTGTTACTTCAAGATAACAGCACATACACTGCAGAGTGTATGTAATATAATATATTGTCGAAATATGCACAAATATAGATTTGATTTGCTCTGTAAGTGATGGATATAAAGCTCTTTATAGTAGTATGCATCAGATCGCTGCAAAATCTGGAAATGCAATTGTATAATCATCCCTAATTGTGTATATGATGCACAGACTCTTTGAAATGCAAATACGCTGCAGGTAGCATGAAAGCATTACACTAAATAATTCTTCGTGGGGGGGGAGGGGACGCACGTGTGGGATAAGAAAGCAAAAATAACGAGGGACAGGTGGAGAAAAATAGAGATGGGAAAAGAATGTTGTAAGAGAGACAGAGAGAAATGAGAAGGTAGGTGTTCCCTGTGTGGGATTAGTGGCTGTGTGTGATGTGGATCATGAGCTCCGGTGCTGCCAGCGCACCCTTAATGACTGAGTGGGATACTGTTACTTACACATATTGGGGTTGTGTTATAAGGGCTGCCAGGCCCACCTGTCACATAGGAATATGAAGGGAGGGTAAAAGAGGAGAGGGGAGACGAGGGTAATAGTAAGAGGGAGGAAAACTATACAGAGGAAGAGAGAGTGAGTAAATTAGCCTCTCCTGAGAGTGACCCTCCTCTCGTCTCTCGCCTGTCTGTCAGTGCTGCAGGTGTCTGTGCAGTCAGTGAGAACGAGTGTGTGCTTCACTGGAGCATGCAACTAGACCAGGAAGTGCTCTGAATACTCTCTCACACACACACACACACACACACA
>NW_015547654.1:322539-343136 GCF_001515605.1 Sinocyclocheilus anshuiensis
ACACACACACACACACACACACACACACACACACACACACACACACACACACACAAACACACACTCAAAATAAACAGGAAACACTGAGAGGAGAGAGGATATACAAAAAAGCTGACCTGCTTCGA
Source organism: Sinocyclocheilus anshuiensis (assembly GCF_001515605.1). Lineage (NCBI taxonomy): Eukaryota > Metazoa > Chordata > Actinopteri > Cypriniformes > Cyprinidae > Sinocyclocheilus > Sinocyclocheilus anshuiensis. The sequence goes on from NW_015547654.1 coordinate 322,665, forward strand.
ATGCTTAAAATCCTTATTCTGTTGCCCTGTGTGTCACAGGTTGTGCATGGCATTGTTCCGGATGGTCCTGTCTTTTCATCATCATTTTGTGGCTTTTAGTCCATGTCTGTAAGCTTTGAGGCCATCTATTTACAAATGTACTACATTTTGCAAAATTAGCTTTTAGCAGATTTTAGCAACTGTACACAGTTTATCTTCTAGGAAAACAGACCAAATCATTGATGACTCATCCTGCACCACACAGATTTTTGTCCAATCAAATGCTTTAGAATGGGAATGTCCCTCCCCCAATACCAGACAATCTATCTATCTATCTATCTATCTATCTATCTATCTATCTATCTATCTATCTATCTATCATTTAGCAAGAAGGCATTAAAAACTGTTATTTAGCTGTTATTTCAAAATTTTATTCATATAAGAATCCTGAGAAAGTATAATGTTTTCTACAAAATATTTTGCAGCACTGTTTTTAACATTTATGATAATAAGACATGTTTCTCAGATCAGCATATTAGAATGATTTCTGAAGGATCATGTGACACTGAATACTGGAGTAATTATGCTGTAAATTTCAGTTTTGCCATCACAGGAATAAATTACATTTTAAAACATATCAATATAAAAAAGTTATTTTAAATTATAATAATATTTCACAATATTACTTTCAAATTTTTTTTTTTCGAAAAATTGTTTTAATGAACATAAGATGCTTCTTTACAAAAAAAAAAAATAATAATAAAAAAATCTTACCAGCCCCAAACTTTTAAGGTGGTGTACTCTGTAAGATTTGTAGCGTACTGTACATTTCTGCTCACTGTATGCTTGCATTAAAAAGAGCATCATGCAAGTCTCTCTTCACAGAAGGAAAAAATGAGGGTGAGGAAACGATGACAGAATTTTCAATTTAAGACAACACACAAAATGTTGCTTATTGTTAATTATTGAGAATATAATGCAGCATAGTACAGAGCATGACGAAGTTCATCTAAAGTTAAACAGATCAGCCTGGAGTAAAGGTTTTAAATGAAGAAATGCTCCAATCCAATAGCCGAGTAGTGCAGACACTTGCATAAATCATCAATTTAAGTGCAGCATTGCACAAGTCTGAGCTGTTCATTTCAGAGGCTTAACTCTTAACACTTACTGAAAGCAAAAAGCACATTGAGAAATGCAGTTACATTAAAAAGCCAGAGGCAGCTGACGATGGACTGGTTGCAGGTCTAGCAAGACTGAACACTTCCATTTCACACTACTTCTGGACCATGATTATGATTCATCACAGAACCAACAGCAATTTTTGTCTAAGGGAAATGCGTGTACATGTGTGGGAAGCTCTCTCAGCTTTAGCAAGCAGGAGGTGGACCTGAGCCGAAGTAATTACTCCAGCTGACATACTTCACATGACTAATGAGACAATCTCAGGCCACCGCAACCAGTCCATTTGTCACCCAAAGCTACGGCGCCACAGAACGCAAACTCCTGCCAGCGCTGCTGAGGTCACGGTAAATGCCGCCTCGGTAGCACCTGATTAATTCCCATGTAAATTAGGCATGGAAATCAAATTCAATTGATCATTTCCAATTAGCCGAGATCTCTGGGATGACAAGGCTGCCTAGGTCGTAGAACCTTTTGTAGAGCATGTTAATTACAGCAAACCATGTAAGGACTTCTTAAGATCTTATAACGGGCAGCGTGTCAGAAATCAATACGAATGTTGCAGGAAATGTACCATAGATCAATGAGATCAGTCAGCCAGCAGTCCCTCCTTAAGAAGGAAGGTAACAACAAAGACAGCCACGAGATGAAGAGCCAAGGTCAGAGAGCTAAACTATGAAAGTGCTGGAGGTGAAAAGTTTCAATAAACCCTGGTAAGGAAAAGTAAAATTCAATAACATGACAATGGGAAAAAAACATACTCAAAATGCATCATATCATGGATTTATGTCATTAATGCTATCAAATGACTTCAGAAGACTTCAAAAGAATAAAGCACTTGAGTCTTATGAACAAGGTTTATGATGCTGTGTGTGTTTTTCTTAGATGTTTAATCATACATATACATATATTATTTTATATATTATATACATATAAAATATGTTTTTTGTTTGTGGAAAAATATGCACACATTTTTTTCACAAATATACAAATATATATACACACACACACATACACACACACACACACAATTATATACATTATATAATATATATATATTATATAAATAAAAACATGATTATTATTGTGAAAAAACATTATTTTGTCTGTGAAAAAATATTACACATATATATATATGCATATATATATATAACTATGCATGCTTGAATCATTTGCTAACATTACTGGCACTATTCTGCCAGAATGCTCATCAAACTGATAGATATTTAAGATGCAGCGTTGATGCCTAAGATGATAGCAGCACATTCATAAATACATACAGCCACTACAGTAGTTGTAGAGATAATTACGGATACAGTGCCATTTTCCAGAGCTACATTCGGCTTCCACTGTTTGTCCACTACTGGCCACCTGTTGCTGCTAATGAGTGTAGTGGGGTGTGAATGTGAACAGCTCCCAGCTGCAGCCCAGGGTTCATGAACTAACACAGTGATATTGGATATAATTGACATTGGTGGCATTGGGCACGGTTAGGCCAGGCTCCTACAGTTTAACTGCCATCGACTTAATGACCGAGGCAGAGGGGCGCTCGCACCGCTAACCCGAGAGCATGTGGCCTCTCGGGAGGGTTTCTACAGCCAGGGCAACCATGGCAACAGCTGAGCCTTACCTGCTAACTTACACAAACATTGCCCGCACGCCCCCACGTACAAACACAAAAACCCAGCCCCAGAGGTTAACAAGGCACAATAATATGGAAGGAACGAAGGGACTTCCTTGTAAGCCAAGTTTGCAACTAATCTGTGACAAAAAGCCCCAGAATGTAGCCAAGTGCATGTCCACAAGTGACACAATTCTAGTGTGCAAGTTGGTTTAAAATATGGCCGACCAGCCATTAGGTGTGTGCACTGTTCTGACAAGCGAGAGAATCTAGGAAATCAGAGAAAGCATATATGCAAACAGCATTCATGCACTGTAAAAAAATTAGTGTGATTTTAACAGCAAAAGACTGTAAAAATGCTACAGCAAAAACCTGTAAATTAGTTAAGTTTCCGTACTATAAATGGTGAATGACTGTAAGTAGAGTTAATGTAATTTTACAGTAAAATACTTACAGTGAAAACAGTAAATTGACATTCCCAGAGTTCCCTGCATGACACTTCACCTTTGATGTTTTTCTTTTAAAATAACTGTTTCTTTTTAGTTGTTCTTATCAGTTGTGTAAATTAATGTTTTATCTTACATCTAACTTTGCTTAATTAATGTTTATTGCATTATTTCAGTATCATGTGTGTTACTGTGATGGTGTTTATTATTTCTGTGAATGACACTGTGCAGCTATATTAGTATTTACCTCTCCAGCTTGTGGAAAAGTTGTTTGTGATGAGCTTTGGGTTCATCATGTGACTTTCTCATCACCTACCACATCAGTGTATTACAAAGATACAAAACAGATATTAATACTTCAACAGGTTGGTATATTAACATTGTGTCAGTTGATGAAATACGTTTTTTTGTTTGTTTGTTTTTACTGTGAATTAAAATTCAGACCTAAAATGTAACAACGGTAAAGTTCTGGCAACCACAGCCACTGGTATTTTACCTTAAATGTCACCGATTTTTTATTTTATTTATATATACAGCATAACAAGTGAACACTGATGTGTCACTTCACTTCAAAAGTAGGGAAATTTACACATTAGTCATTGCACACAAACTTCTTTTTTTTAAATTTAATTAGTCTACTTAATCTAACAATTAACAAACAACTGTACTCAGTTCTTAAATGTGCACAAGATTCAACAGTTATAATCATTGTAATGACAATTTTAGTTATCATTACATAATGTTTTAAAAAACAGATTATTAAACTTACCAGTTCGCAATTACTCTTATATTAAACATTGAAACATTCATTTAAAACTATCTATCTATCTATCTATCTATCTATCTTATTTTTTAAACTGCTAAAATATATCAAACTTAAATATTTATTATATTTTATTTTTGTCTAATTTGCCATGCTAATTTTAAACCCCTATATTTAGTGATAAATGACTGCCGAGATGCCAATAATAAAAATGTTTTAAAAGAAGTTTTGTTTATTTCTATTTGTACATAATCATCTTTTAAAGATACCCCTACTAAGTGTGCAGTAAACACTGTGTAGGGACTGTGTGAATGTGAACGCAGCTTGAGTCTTGAATTTTGTGCACAGGGTGATGTGCTTCGGTCTCGTAGTGTGTGTGTTTGTTTGGCATTAACAAGTGGAACGCCACAAGGCACTGAAACAGATACTATTTATATGCTCAACATTGTTATACGATTTCGAAAATGAACACAATAAGCTTTTATAAATATCAACGTGTTTTGACAATGTTTATTATTTTATATCAAGTATGATAGAAACAAGAGAAGAAAAACAAGCAAAACAGTCAACAAGGAACACGAGACTCTTTGTTGTGGTTTAGTTCAGTCTCACTATGAAAGAATTTGGAAAGCTCTCGAGTCCAAATCAAAGACAGGCTACAAAAATGTTTTGTTCAATAGGGTATCAATCCTTGAATTAATGATAACAGTCAGACGTCCCAGGAAAATAAAGGTTGTCCTGAGTTAGGCACATATACCTCATGCAGGGAAAGATAAAACAACTCTCACGGCCTGGAATGAAATAAGTCATTGCTGTGCATTTGTACGAGATCCAATGCGCTATACAAAGAGAATGTAAATGAACTTTGAATGTCATCAGCTTCAGCCTTTCATTTTCCACCCTACGACTCTGTCTTCCTCCCACGAACGCATGCACACAGGCCCCACAGTGTGTAAAGGAAGCACTGGATGTCAGAGACCAAGGCAGGGCCATGCGGTTTATCTTCTGAGATAGATCAAAAGATGCACGCTAGCTAAAAGTAACAGCACCTCGCGCTGATTGATAATGCTTCAAGTGCTGTTTCTATACGTCTCTAGAGGTCACATACGCACACACATACAAAAGCGAAAAGCACATCAAGGTCTACGTGGTAATGTTTGGTATCTTCACTGATGCTCTTTTGGCTTTCAATAACCAAAGTTTGCGATGTTTGATATGCCAACGAGCTGTACGATGACGAGAAATGAGACAGAGAATGTCAGCATTACACACACAAACAAGATCACAGATTGCCTCTGATCTCCAGCATTGAGATGTCTAGATCTGTAAGAAGTGTTTGTGGTATGGAATGCAATATACCTTCTTGTCTGCCTCATTTATCTGAAATATTTTCTCCACAGGATGGGGATTTTTTTTTCTCTCCAATGGATTATGTAATAAAATGTCAACCAATTTGGTTAAAAATGAATCCATCTGTGCTAATACACAACAGTGAGATGGAAATGATTAAAGGGATAGTTCACCAAAAAATGAAAATTTACTCATCATTTACTCACCTTCATGTCATTCCAAACCTGTATGACATCTTTTGTGGAACAAAAATAAGAAGTTTAGAAGTTGAGTTGCTCTTTTTCATTAAGTGAAAACGAAGATGAACCAGGAACTGTCAAACTCCAGAAAGCACCATAAAAATTTCCTGAAGCCATGTAATAGCTTTGTCACTGATATTTGTTATTCAGTGAAAATCTAGTCTTTGATTATATAAAAAAACAACAGCCTAGAAATTGTGATGTAAATAACTCCTTTTGGGTTTCATGCAGAGAGCCAAATGCATTTCAAAAGACATGAGAGTGAGTTAAAGATGACATAAGTTTCATTTCTGGGTGAACTATTCCTTTAAAACTAAAAGATTCAAATGGAAAACAAGCTGGCTCTTCAAATCCCAAAGCTGTGGGTCATGTGAAGCTTTATCAATAATCAAAAAGGATATCAACACTGCATGGGAAGAAAATCTTTAACTTCATGCTTCTATGCACTTTAAGACTTATCTTCTTTCAGTGTCAGCTTGTATAAAAGAGGACAAAGATAGGAAATGTGTAATACTATGAAACTGCTGGCACACCATGAGTGGTTCATGGGTTGAGCCACCCAGAATCCTCTGAGATGGCGTCTGTGAGAAAAGTCCTTCAGTCCATGTCCACATCCAGATCCAGCTCGGTGCTCAGGTTGAGGCAGAAGAATGCATAGATGACTAGCAGGAAGACCAAGACAGCCACAATGACCAATATGGTGTCCTGCAATCACAGATAAAAAAAAGAACGGTTTAATCTTTCTGATTCAAACATTGCATAAATAACCATTAATAAGAATTTAGGGCAGAGCACTAGCATCAAATTATTCACAAAATGTTATACACTTGGATAATGCATTTAATTAATCTGCCAATGTGGAAACATAATGATTCTGAAATGTGCAGTTTCATTCTCACAAATACAGATATGAAACCAAAAAACATTTTACAGTCTGAAGCCATTGAACAGCTTCATAAAGTTCAATAAAGAACTTTTTATTTGATAGTTTTTCAGAGAAATCAATGCTTCATAAAATCCATAAACCAACTGATCTGAAGAAACTACAATCTAACCTTAAGAACCTTTAAATATACAAATAAGGAAGCCTATAGAGCAAAAAACAAAAAAGAAGAAATGTATTGATCGGATAGCTCTTTGATGGAAAGGGTGCTAAGCCTTCATTTTTCACAGTTTTTATGTTGCATTATTTAAATGCATATTTAATACTGCTTTAAAATACCGAAATGTGGCAATGCCCTTCTCTAGCAGTTTGAGAATGAAGCACACTCTTTTCATTGCATGTTCATAGACACATGACTGATCATAACCAAACACAGATATGTAACTCACACCACAAATACTCAGCAGAAGTATCAGTATATTTTGGGCTCTTTATCTTTCCTCTCGCTGTGACACAAATAGGGTTTGGCAAACCCAGCAGGCTCAGAGAAAGTTAATCTCCCAGAAATGTCTTTGTTCTAATTAAGAGTTGTTGGGAGCTTAATGCCCGAGCTAAATTGATGATGGCTGAAGGAATGGTATTCAAGCATGAATTAGACTTAAAGCAGTCATTTATTACCTTTTGTGTTAAATTACAATCCTCATCAACCTCAGTTTCATTAAGAGCACTCAAGTATTTAACAAAGCAATTGTTCTTCATCTTGATAACTCATTATCAAACTTTCTAATCAAAACTTGTGTGGTTGTGCGACTTTTTTGCCTCGTTGGAACATTCAGAAGTTGATGTTTTTCTAGAAATGAATTACAATTAGAGAAAACTGCAAGTATATACTGAAGAAAGCTGTGAGAACTTTTTTTCTGCTAAAACGTTTATACACTTCTTGTAGAATCTCCAAGTTTTTATCTTTTATCGGAATAGTTCAACCAAAAATGAAAGTTGGATGAAAATGTATTCACCCTCAGGCCATCCAAGATGTAGATAAATTTAGCATTACATCACTTGCTCAACAATGGATCCTCTGCAGTGAATGGGTGCCGTCGGAATGAGAGCTGATAAAACAGATGATAAAAGCATCACAAGTAATCCACACGACTTCAGTCCATCAATTAATGTCTAGTAAAGTGAAAAGCTGCATGCTTATAAGAAACAAATCCGTAATTAATGCGTTTTAACTTAAACCGTTGTTTTTGGATAAAATACCAAAGTCCATGATTCATAATAACGCTTCTTCCAGCCTATCTCATCCTCTCACATAATAATCCTCCAACATATTTGTTTAGAACTGTTTTGGACCATTTTTGCTTGTAAACGGTGTTTGATCTTTGCATATTTCTCTCCTGATTCAGACAAGATGGCTTTTTCACTGAAGGAAAGCAATATTAAGGATTATGGACTCATATGGTTTGAAGTTTAAAAACGTCTTGATGGATTTGTTTCTGAAAAACATCAGCTTTTCTCTACATAAGACATTAATTGATGGACTAGGGTTGTGTGAATTACTTATTATTGATTATTGTGATATTTTTAATCAGCTGTTTGGACTTTTATTCTGATGGCACCCATTCACTGCAGAGGGTCCATTGGTGAGCAAGGGACAATGCAAAATTTCTCCAAATCTGTTCTGATGAAGAAACAAACTCATCTACATCTCAGATGACCTGACGATGAGGATAAGGATGAGAATGAATGAATGAATGAATGAATGAATAAATGAAAAAGGGGTGTGTAAACATGAGCACAACTGCAATTGTATATTTGCTAGGCAATTCGATCAAATATACAATCTGTGAAACAAGAACTTAATTCACTAATAAGCTAAAGGAATGTGATGAATGCCAATAATTTTGCCTTTGCTGCTGTTGTTTGATCACTAATCCACGGCATCATGCATCCTCCTGTAGACATCTTAAAGTATGTTCTTCAAAGACAGAAGAACATAGAATGAAAGATGGACAGAAAGACAGAGAAAGTGAAATAATATCACACACATCCATCTATTCCCCCTCCTGTGTTCATTCACACATAAACACATGCATACACAAACACACACATCAAATACAGAGCAGCGTGCAAATTCACCCCGAGCAGGCAGAGATAAGCCACCCAGCAAACAGGAGGCTAATAATAATTCTAGCAGATAAATTGTAAGGGGCTATTAAAAGCCTCCACGACAGCTATGACTATCTGTGTACAAGCTGTGGCGGCAGTCATCAGTGTGTATGTCCTCATTAGCACTCGCTGCCCGCTGCATTTATCTTGTTCCAGCCAGGCTCCAAACAGCTTAAGCCTCTCTTAATTGGAAAACTTTTAAATTTCATGCACTTTAGTTTCATACATTACCAGAGGCTCACGCTGATTCAAGTTCTTTATTTAACCGCTTTGTGTCAGAGCCTAAGTGTCATCGCATTCAAAAGGAATTGTTTTGCATTTGTCTCTGGTGAAATGTGGCAAATGTTTCTACATTTTTAAATACAGACTGAGTAGCAACAAAAGGACAAAGTAGTTCAAATGTGTCCTGTTTACAAGAGTGTCAATGACTAATAAGACTCTCCAAGTTGAAGAAAAAAAAAAAGTCCACACTTTTATTTAACAAAACATTTAATCACTTTAAAAATGTAAAGTAGTTCAAGCAAGTAACATTATGAAAACATTTGCATGCACATTTTAGCCTGTATTTTCAAAAAGGTTTTCAAAAACATTTCTCAAAGGTTTTTTTATATTATTTTTCTCAAAGTATTTTTCTGTTTACAAATATTTATATAATCTTTAATTTATGAAGATCAAAAAGTTATGACCTTGACACAGTCATCTACAGGTGTCCTCATTGTGATATCATTTCCAGTTTTGTATTTTTCTAGTCATGTGACAACAAAATCCTGCATTTTAGCTACACCACACTGACTGATTTGGTATAAAAAGGTTATATATAAAATTTAGATGCTAAATTATGTATCAACTTTATTTCAATTACTAAAATGATGTGTAATGATGTTAGTTTTAGTTAATTACAACCGTGCTGCATTTGTGCTTTATTTTTGTTTAAGTACAGTTGGACACAAGAAGGAGCATCATGTCATCGACCCAAAAATCCTTTCCTGAAAAGTAAAAAGTAAAGTAAAAAGCCATGAATACAGATGTGGTCTCATATTCTTTGATGAGAAAAAGACACAGTAAGTCCAGAGGAGGCTGTGTGAAAATGAAATTGTCAGATGAGGGTATGTGAGTGAAGAGAGGGGACCTTGTTGTCTTGAGGAAGCTAATAATTCAGCGGCCTACGCTTCAGTCTCCCACATTCTGATGGAAAATGCTGGAATATTCCCAACAGCATCATGTGGCTCTCAACAGCAGCTGTGGCATGCCTTGAGTGAGTTCCCATTCATCTGGCGACAGGCCACTGTCTCTTACACGTGCACACACACACTCGCATCTCCTCATGTGTCCTTGTATGAATTCTCACGGTCTTCTGGTTTCACCCAATTCTATGGTATTTTCTCATATAGCCCTGTGTTCATAACTTTGGCCCTCACGGCCAGGTGCGGTACGGCATCAGCGTCCAACAGAAACAGCTGAAGTGGGATTTTCCCCTGTGTTAAGTGGTTGTGTAGTTATCTCTGCCGACCGCTGGCTGCCGTGCTGCGGTGTCTTTGTGAGAGAGGAAGGGTGTGTGTTTGAGGCATAAAAATGAAAGTTTCACTCATACGAGTGTTGACAGACTGTATAAACGCAGAGGTGTGAATGGGACTCATAAACACAGTTTGCATACAGCGAGAGATGCAGGTCTGAGACACATATAATCTAAAATACTCTTTTCTAAGAGAGCACAGGGTCTTGTCTTCTAGTGATACAGAAAACAATGTCTACAACTACTACATTTAGTTTAGGGATGTATAGTATTAGTGCCATATCAATTATTTACAGTCAATACGGTATATTTATTCATGCATGGTCATTTCTACCATTTCCACTAAGAAAAATTATAATAATTGATAACACTGTAAAATGTACTGTATGTAATATTTTGCAAATCTCATAATAAACGTCCGTTTGTGATTGGGAAATGTCCTTGAGCCAGGATTCGAACTCGGGACACCCATAGCGCAACGCCGCTATACGTCAGTACGCTGCCCACAAGGCAATCAGCGCCGACAAGACACTGAATTTTCACTGATTTTCTAATTGAACATGAACAACTAAATTTGAATTCTAGATTATTCTTCTGGTATTATTTCACTAAAATTAATAAATAAATTAATAAAACATTTATTTCAGAGGCTTGGTGTTCGGGTCTTGCACCAGAAGGTATCAACATGTTCAAAAATGTGGTACTACTATGGCTTTTGGTATTTTAGAACCTTAAATAAAAATCACTGGGCCTTACTTATGCATGCAACGGAATGTACTGAAGAGTGAAACAGTTCAAGTTGGCCAGCGGGCTCTCAATATTCAGCTCCAGGGCTAGCTAGTTGGCACCGATTTTTTCAGGCCAGGCACCCCACACAGCTGAGGCCGCCAGCACCTCTACTCCGTGCCAGGTGATGCCATCCGCTCAGCCAGGCACCAGGGAGCCAGACAGTGCCCACAGCAGGTGGTCGAGCGCCCGCTGCCTCCCCAAGCCGGCAGGCAACATCCCAGCAAACCAACTGGCCTACGAGTGGAGAACAGCAGATTGAGCAGACTGCCAACACGGACCCCAGGATGGCCCGAACCTCAGCCTCAACTTGATCTCCAGAGCCTCACACAGAACTCACAAACGGGAGCGATGCTAAAGAACGATGGAAGACGAAAAAGAAGAACGTGTGTGCGTTTGGGTGGGTTGAGTGAGGGATGGTCATAGATGGAGAGCCACCTGCCAAGCATGCACAGCCAGAGAAAATGGCCTGTGGAAAAACAAGTGGTAAAAGTATGAGTCAACTCCTCAGAAAACCAAGGAGACATACCGCAGAGAAGCGCACACCAGAACAAAACTCAAGCTTGGAGCTCAGGGGTCCGTTAGTCACATTACGAACCAGAACAAACAAATCGGCGTCCACGTTCCTCAGAAACGTGCCAAGTCAATGACCAAATCTATACGCAATAAACTACATTTCTGACAGAATGAGGGGACGCTGCTTTCAGCAGTAAACAAATATTTTAACCACTGAGCTCATAGGCTTCACGCATACCTGTGGAAAGAGATTTAGTTGCTCCCACATGTCCCAAACGAACATTTGGAGCCATTAAGGATGAGAAGGTTTTCTTAAAACATGCACATGGAATTCATGTAAATAATTTTCTCCGTTTTAAGCTCTCAGTAATTGGATAAAAGACTAATGAGACTTAGAAGAATTGTAATGAGGGCTTGGCTTTCTAACAATAACAATTGAGTTACTAAGACCAGTTAATCTTCAGCCTTCACATTTGATTTCTTCATACCAAACTAAACCCAATACAAGCAAACGCAATGTTTTAAGTTGAATTCAGCTATGTTTCTACATTGTTCAGTCCACCATGAAAATATTGCAGCTTATGAATTATTAATTAGTTTCAGATCATTGTTGTCAGTGAGAGGTCTTAGCATGGATACTAGCGGTTTTGGCTACAGTTCCCAATGTGGAGCTCTGGATTCTGAGAGAACTGATAAAACATATTGCACCACAAATTCTCATGCCAAAAACCAACCAAAAATAACACCCTTGCCAAAATGAACAGGGACGAAGAGAGTATCTACACAGATAATTTGAAAGCAGTTGTTTTGATTAATTCTGTTAACAATAAATACACCCATTCATACATTAATGTTCACATAAAACTAATAATTAAATAAAAAAACGTAAAAACTAATAATTAAAAGAAATATATTGATAATTCACACTAAAATTCTGTCATAATTTACTCACCCTCATATAATCCCAATCCTGTATGATATTTATTATGTGAAGCATAAGAGTATATATTTTGAAGAATGTTGGTAACCAAATAATTTTGGTGACCATTGACCAAAAAAAAAAAAAAAAACAGAAGATATTTTCAAAATATCTTCTTTTATGTTCTTTTAGGTTTTTTGGATGAACTACACAAAACGAAGATCTCTTTGAAACCAGTCTTTTTATACAGGACAAGTTTCTCTTTCAGTGCAAGTCTATGGGATTTAACCTTTTTTATGAAAATTGTAAGTCTGATGGCTAAGAAAAGTAACAGTCAGGTAATATTTGAGATGTCATGTCCACAACGCAAACGTCCAAGACAAATTATGCACCAAAGTTGAATACAGTATGAGCAACACTGACAGTTATACTTGACCAAGCCAGTGCCATTAATACATGGAAATCACACAAAGACAGTGAATAAAAAGCTTTTTCCTCAAACTCTCGATTATTATTCTGGAGTGACAGCTGAGAGAAAAAGAAAAATCGAGAGAAAGCAAAGGAGATGGTGAGGGAGAAAGAGAGCTACTCCTCTGAGAGTCAAACAGCTCTTCTCTGCCTCATCAATATGGAGACTGCTTGAGCTGCTCTCAGGTTGGAGAGGTGTGATGAATAATGTGTGTGTGTGTGTGGTTTGGCAGATGGGGGAGAGAGGGATCATTTGGGATAGAGGGGGAGGTAATGAGAATGAAAGACAGCCATCTCACCCTGATTCCCGGAGCACTCCTCTTCGCCTCCGCCTTCAGCCGAGTGGCTCGCAGCGCCGGCTTGGGTTTCTTGTAATCCTGTTTCCCTGAGAGAGAAAATGAGGCACTCGGGTCATTCCTGCCATGTGACATTTGGAGTTACATTTGCATTTTGAGTTAGGCTGAAAGCTTTTTTCATTTAACAGCTGAATAATGTTTTAATAAAACAAATATAATGCATTTGCTATTGTCTTCATCAGTGTTCTATTACGAATCATTAAACTAATGCATTTTGCTGAAACATTCTTAGTTCGCTATAATGTATTTGCCTGTTTTAACCCTTATTAACGTGACTTAATATGAGCCTGTTAACCTTCTGTACTATCTTATATAAGATAAATTAGTATTTAATTTATGCATGACTGAATTAGTCTGAGCTTATCTTAAATATACAAAGATGGACCATCACAAACTCATTTATTCCACATTAATTATTTACTTTTTATTGGATCAGACTGGCAAAAGTTAAGTGGTTTTTACACAAAATTGGATTACATATGCCCCAAAATGTTCTTGGTTTCCTTATTACCTGCAGTGTGTCACATTTCATGTTTATTGTGGTATTGCTATTTTTTGTCCTTTCAATTTTTTTTTTCAAAAATAAAATAAAATGCTATTCATGCATATAACGACTTGCACCTTTTAAATGATGAGCATTTTTTTTTTTAATTAAGGTCATATGGTGCGGCCAACATGGAGTAACGTAATTATATTTATGAAAAAATGGTTACACTTTATTTTAAGGTGTCCTTGTTGTTACAGTGTAATTATACCTTTAAGTACTGAGTAATATTAATTAACTACATGTACTTTATGGTCAGGATTAAGATTAGGGTTTGGCTTAGGGTTACTTGCATGTAATTATGCATAATTTATTGTTATTATAATAGTAAGTACATGTAACCTGTGTAACAACAACACCTTAAAATAAAGTGTTACCAAAAACAAAACAAAATAAAACATTAGAATATATTTTAAAATATTTGTGGAAATAATTATAAAAATGTGTACACACAGTAAAGATAACATATTATTATTATTAACCTTTTACTTTTTGTTATTTATTAATAACACCTTCAATACCACGACTGAGCTGAGACCCTTGAGCAAGGCACCGCGCCCCCCACTGCTCCCCGGGTGCCGCAGCATTGGCTGCCCACTGCTCCGGGTGTGTTTTCACGGTGCGTGTGTGTTCACTACTCTGTGTGTGCACTTGGATGGGTTAAATGCAGAGCACAAATTCCGAGTATGGGACACCATACTTGGCCACACATCACTTCACTTTCACTTTTTTCACTTTATTATTACTTTGCACTTGGTTACATGGTATTATTTTAAAGATATATTTAAACTTCTGAAAAATGTAATACATTTTTAACCAACATAAATATAGCAAGTGTCATTTACCCACTGCATATGGGAATGCATACTATTTCACACCCTATTTAAAAAAAAATAGTAGGTAGTATACAGAGCGCATACTGCACACAGTATGCAGTAAGCAGTGCTAATGCTCTGTTAATCAGAAAGGAAATCTTGAGCGCACTAGTTCACCTCAGTGGCAGTTATCAGGCAAGAACTGCAATGAACCCGCCGGGCAAAGCCACCACCTGGAGCATATGTGTGCAAGGTGTGCGAGGAGCGTGGTGTCTCTAATTAGAAACAAACAGACGAAGGAATAGAAGTGAAAAAGTGGAAAGGCAACAGCTTGGTGGGCAAAGGAGGGGGCCGTCCTCAGTGGCTGCAGCAGACTCGGGTCAGACTCAAGGTCTCCGTGAGAGCTGTTGACACACAGGGGCCGTTTCAAGTGCAACTCCTGCCTCATTAAGACTTATTTACATGAAGTGGGGGAAAGAGAGAGTGTCCTTATCCATCTTCAGCAGCAGACTGCCGGGCTGGATACTCTCAGATGCATAAGCTAGACACTGACCCCTCCCCTGGGACTTTCACAGGTCTCTTCTGCCTTATGGTGCACCTTCTGTGTGCGACGCAGGCCTGCGAGAGGCCATTATCAGAGGTAAACATCCTGTTATTTTGTTGCAGTGCTGAATGATGGCTTGGTTCGGTACAGACTGGGCTGTTAAATAATGAACAGTGTGTTTGTTTGCAGAGACTTGTGGAATAGTTCTCAGCTCGGTCTCTGTGGGAAGAGACTGCAGGGCATTAATGCCAATCATCGGTGCAAAATACTAAACTGAACTGACCATTCGCACCTTGAAAACATTACTGAGCAGTCTTAGCAACTGCTGCTGTTGGCCTAATCATCAGGCAAGCTTTCTTCAGTAATTGTTACATTTATCATTTAGCAGATGCTTTTATCATCTAAAGCGACTAACAAATGAGGACAACAGAAGCAATCAAACCAACAAAAGTAATAATAATAATAATGTATATTTTAAATAAAAGAATGTAATTTTAAATAAGAAAATAGAGTAAAATGTTGCAGGGGCATTTACAATAGTGACACCATGTAATCATGATGGTACACACAGTATTTTTATTTTACAAACCTTTAAATTATTCAGAATATGCTCTGTGTCAGCCTTCATTTTTAAAAGAACAAGATTAAAACTGCATATTATATGTTTTATTATTGCAATCTAATGTAGATGTTTTTATTATTGCATTTGTTAAGTCAAAAGAAGCTTTATTATTGACTGAATTTATTCTTTATTTACTTATAATTTTTTTATTGACGCTTGTTGATATAAATCTTTATTAGACTACAGTGACAAAAATTGTTTTGATAATAATAATAATAATAATCATCATTATTATTATTATTATTATCTAAGCAAAATTGTTTTGTGATCTGAATGGTGAGAAATGGATTTCCTCATTTTGAATAATGTCTAATTGTTAAGATACACATTTCAAACTTGAGAATAGTTGTATAATAATTGTGAATAAATTATCCTAATAGTATTTATCCTATTATCCTAACAGTATAATAAATAGGTTACTTTACCTGTGAATACGATATGGTTGTTGGGTATATTTCTTTTTAAAGATTCACCAAATAGTGCCAAATATCTGTAGAACTGATATCTCAAAAAAAAAAAAAGTATATACACTGCTTAAAAAATTTAAAGGAACACTTTGAACACACATCAGATCTCAATGGGGAAAAATATCATGCTGGATATCTATAGTGATATGGACTGGGTAATGTGTTAGGGACACTTCATTTCCAGCGATATCGTCGACTTGATTGCACAGATACTATTTAAACTGAACTGAGCTGGATGATGACATCACTGAATTCAATGATGAACTGCCTTTAACTTGAGTTTAACTTGGAAAAATTGAGTAATTGTCATTTTGCATTATTGACACACAATTTTCCTAATTAATGCTGTACAGTTTCTTTGACACAGTCTGTATTGTTAAAAGCGCTATAACATAATAATAAATAAATAAAGGTGACTTGACTTAGGAATGAAAGAATGCCACATCGTTTGATGGAAATTAGGATTATCAACCTACAGAGGGCTGAAATCAAAGACACCCCGAAAATCAAAGTGAAAAAAACGATGCAGCAGGCTATTCCATTTTGCTGAAATTTCATTGCAGCAACTCAAAATGGTACTCACTAGCTTGTATGGCCCCCACAGGCTTGTATGCAAGCCTGACAATGTCGGAGCATGCTCCTAATGAGACGACGGATGGTGCCCTGAGGTATTTCCTCCCAGATCTGGACCAAGGCATCACTGAGCTCTTGGACAGTCTGAGGTGCAACCTGGCGGCGTCGGATGGACCGAAACATAATGTCCCAGAGGTGTTCTATTGGATTTAGGTCAGGCGAGTGTGGGGGCCATTCAATGGTATCAATTCCTTCATCCTCCAGGAACTAATGGCAGTCAGGGTGCCATTGTCTAGCCTGTAGAGGTCTGTGCATCCCTACATGGATATGCCTCCCCAGACCATCACTGACCAACCACCAAACCGGTCATGCTGTTCTCCATGGCTTCTCCAGACCCTTTCACGTCTGTCACATGTTACATGAACCTGCTCTCATCTGTGAAAAGCACAGGGCACCAGTGGCGGACCTGCCAATTCTGGTGGTCAATGGCAAACGCCAATCGAGCTCCACGGTGCCGGGCAGTGAGCACAGGGCCCACTAGAGGACATCGGTTTGTTTCTGATTGTTTGGTCAGAGACATTCACACCACTGGCCTGCTGGAGGTAATTTTGTAGGGCTCTGGCAGTGCTCATCCTGTTCCTCCTTGCACAAAGCAGATACCGGTCCTGCTGATGGGTTAAGGACCTTCTACGGCTCTGTCCAGCTCTCCTAGAGTAACTGCCTGTCTCCTGGAATCTCCTCCATGCTCTTGAGACTGTGCTGGGAGACACAACAAACCTTCTGGAAATGGCACGTATTGATGTGCCATCCTGCAGGAGTTGGACTGCCTGTGCAACCACTGTAGGGTCCAGGTATCGCCTCATGCTACCAGTAGTGACACTGACCCTAGCCAAATGCAAAACTAGTGAAAAACAGTTAGAACCTCCACCTGTAAAACCATTCCTGTTTTGGGGGTCGTCTCATTGTTGCCCATCTAGTGCACCTGTTGTTAATTTCATTAACACTAAAGCAGCTGAAACTGATTAGCAACCCCCTCTGCTACTTTACTGACCAGATCAATATCCCTGGAGTTTATTTGACTTGATGCTATACTCTGAATAAAAAGTGTTCCTTTTTTTGGACAGTGCATATATTCTATAGCCAGTAACCAGGGGGTGGGGCTTGGATAGGTGTCAATTCTAGCTATTTTTAAATAATAATAATTAAAAAAAAAAGCATTTTCCAACTCAGTAAGCAAGTAGAGCAAAAATATAAAAATCCAAACACTCCTACAACATATTATGACTGTCTTTCTGTCTCTCTCCCTCTCTTAGTGTCTACAGGAGTTTACGCTGGCACCTGCAGAGATTTTACATGGTTCTGAAAGCAAAACTCGTTTTGTTCCAAGCCAACTGGGACAGATTAGGTGTGTGTCTTATTTTTCTTGAAACTTCCTGTTGTGGTGTAAATACCCACAACAAACAGCCTCAGCCATCTGTTCCAAATGAATAGTTAATTGTGATCATATCAGAGTTTGAAATAAATTGTTTATATAGCGAGACTTTGTGGCCTTGCCAGTACGCTGAATCACGCGCCATCGAGTTCAATGAGGCGTCTCTCTCTGCGTGAGCACTCACTGATGATGACGACTCGATTGCCTTCTTGGCTTTGCCGTCTCACTGCGGTTGCTCTCAAATTGGCCAGCGATACAGAGGCGGGCTTTGAACGCACCTTCGCTCATTAATCATCATTCAACTGCATCACCGCAGTGTGATATCTCCCCCAACTTATTTACCAAAAGCAGAGTGGAGCCTCTCTAATATAACATGCCATTGTTTCCTGTGTACTTGAGCGGTATGACCCCTCCGTACACACTGTGCTGTCAGATGTTGACAGGGAAGTGACAAGAATCAACCCACGGGGCCAAAGGTGCCTTTCAAAACTGCTGCAGCTGATTTCATTTCTAAAGCCATGATTCCTCATCCGCAGACAGATTCTCTTCCCTTCAGCCCGGCGCTTTTCTAACATGATCTGGATAATTCACAAATTGCACTTCATTACGGGAGAAAACAAGCTCTTTGGAGAGTGGAGAAAAGCTCTCTGCAATTATTCCTGTTATAGGATTGCAAGAAAGTTTTGATAAGCCTACTGCCCAACTCTGGCAACAAACAAACAAATAAGAAAGAAAGAAAGAAAGAAAGAAAGAAAGTTCTTTGGTATCTACTCTTAAAAATAAAGGTGCTTCATGATGCCATAGAAGAACCTTTTTGTCTAAATGGTTCCATAAAGAACATTGAACATCTGAAGAACATTTCTGTTTCACAAAAGATTCTTTGTGGCAAAAGAAGGTTCTTCAGATTATAAAAAGATAAGAAAGAAACGGTTCTTTAAAGAATCTTTGACTGAATGGTTCTTTGTGGAACCAAAAATGGTTCTAGGCATGCTAATAAGCAACTATTTAATAGTGAGAATTGGTCTCTATGCTAAAGCGTTACCACAATACTTTCAGGCCTAACACTTTGGATTTAGTGTGAACAGGCCTTTATGTGCCCAATTTGAATGCAGCACTGACTGCACATGTACTGGGAGTGCACAGAGGTCAAAAATAAAGAACTTTGTCTTTGTAAACAAATGGACTCATTCAACACAAAATAGACAGAGAGGGAGGGAGTGCAACCTTTGCACACAGCTAAAAACACTGTGACATGACCGTGATGCACAGGTGAGAGTTCTGCCATCGGGCGACCGGGTCAGACCACGGTTATGAAAAATGAGAAGATCTGTAACATGCAAGCTCCATTCAGCCCTCATATCAGAGATATTAAGACCATATACAGATCAGCCGAGTGCACATTCACACAAAAATGATCACAAACAGAGACTCTTAATAGGCAGGGATTGTGTCTGAGTGTTTGGTCATGCAAATAATTGCTGGACAAAGGCAGAAAGGATGGTGTGAATGATCTTGACTCAAGGGGGATGACCACACAGACCTGAGGAACCCTTTTGGTGGTTGACAGCTCTCCGGAGTCCATTATGCAGCTTAATAACAGTATTTAAAGTCAATGTGTCTACAGCAGCTCTACAAGGTACTTGACATCACAAAAGCTTTCTCTCCTTAAAAAAAAAGAGAAAAAAGCAAGACCTGTCAGGATAAAAATTACCTTCCCATTACAATCTCAAATTACGATGTGTATTCTTCCTTTGTGCTGCTTTACGCTATTTTGGTAGCTTTTTTTGTTAAACAGCGATTCTCTGAAATAGGCTGATATAGACTTCTTTTCAAAGCAAACTGAAAGGTTCTTTATGGAACCATTTAGACAAAACGGTTCTTCTATGGCATTGTGAAGCACCTTTATTTTTAAGAGTGTATGCCTCTATAATCTTCTTCACATATGGCCTTATTCATAAAACACGAAGAATGAATTTATGTGCAAACCGTTAAAATCTGCATTCAATTAATTGGCACAAAATATGAGTGAATTATGAGCATTTTATACAAAAATGTTGTGTTTGTGTTTTACAAAGGCCTATTGTTTCTCAAAATGTCACACTGCAAACAAATATTATATTACAGGCAACCAAATGCAAATGTGTATATAAATATATACATTTAAATATATACATCTGGTCCCCTTCTAAAAAAAAACATCAGTGTAAAAAATTAATAATTTAAAATAACTAAAATAAAAAAGAAATTATACAAAAATAGCTAAGAAAAAAAATACATTTCATACTAAT